>NW_011494800.1:3302960-3325412 GCF_000754665.1 Bison bison bison | reverse complement strand
TAGTCTGACACTGTTTCCACTGTTTCCCCATCTATTTCCTATGAAGTGATGGGACCAGATGCCATGATCTTCATTTTCTGAATGTTAAGCTTTAATCCAACTTTTTCACTCTCCTCTTTCACTTTCATCAAGAGGCTTTTTAGTTCCTCTTCACTTTCTGCCATAAGGGTGGTGTCATCTGCATATCTGAGGTTATTGATATTTCTCCTGGCAATCTTGATTCCAGCTTGTGCTTCTTCCAGCCCAGGGTTTCTCATGATGTACTCTGCATATAGCTACAAATATTTATGTTCAAAATATTGACAAATGAATTGTAGTCATATATAACAGAATAATATGTCATTATCTGGTTAGGCTTATTGATACTAGAAAATCGGTTTAGGTAATTCAACACATTAAGCAGAATAAAATGGTGAAAGTAAAATTATTCTCTCAGATAATATCTAGAACAAAGCATCAGTAAATCTGTGATTTTAAAAATCCCAGCAAAATTAAGATTAGTGGGGACTAGTCTCAATCTGATAAAGAAAATCAACAACAACAAAAAAATCTAAGCAAACCTCATATTTAGTAGTAAGTCTTTCCCTCTGAAATCAGGGAAAGAATATAGATGTCTACTGTGAGCATTTCTATTCAAATTCTAGTGGAAAGCCTCCCCAATGAGATTTTTTAAAAAGGAAAAAAGAAAAAAGCAACATCTATGAGTTTTAGAAGAAAAGTAATAGCTTATTTTTATATAACTGTGTATATAGAAAATGCAAAAGATCTTTTTTAGAGTAAATAAGTGAGTTTAACCATTTGGCTTGATAGAAAGTTAATATTTAAAAAAAAAAGCAACCATATTTGTATTTAACAGCCACAGGAGTAAAGAAAAGGACATTTTCAAGTTACCATTTATAATGAGGACATCAAACACTTAGAAATAAATCTAATAAAATTTTTGTAAATGTTGAATAGAAGGAAATATCATATCCATAAACTGAAAAGGTCATGCTTTACAGGCTCTCAATTTTCTCAAAATTGTTTTAGAAGTCAGTACAATTCAGAATTCATCCAATTTTTTGTGAAAATTGACAAAATGTCTGTAAAACAGTTATGGATGTGTAAAGGTCAAATAGCTCCCTTCTAAGTGGTTGGTAAACTTAAATATGAATGGCAAAACGACACAACAGAGTATCTGCACGTTATCAGGACAGGGAAACATTTCTGAAACATGGCAGGAAAAATGCTAACCACAAGAAAGAGACTAATAAATAGGAGTACATTTATCTGGGGACCTTCCATTTATTCAAGACACCATTAGTGAATGGAAATGCAATCTACACAGCACAGACGACATGTGCAACCCATGTGTATCAGCTTCTCTAGCTGAGTACCAAAAACCCAGTGAATTAAAAGAACAGAAACATATTCTCTCCCAGTTCTGGATGACTATGGTCTGAGATAAGCATCGGTGGGTCAAAATCAAATTGTCAGCAGACCCTGGAGGGAGAATCAGGTTCTTGCTTCTTTGGGCTTCTGAAGTCACATTAAGGAGGCTCTAACACCTTGTCGCCTTATCTTCTATGTCTGTGCCAAGTCCCCCTCTGCTTTCCTCTTAAAATGATACATATTACTGTATCATTCACAGTCCACCCAGATCATTCAGGAAAATCTCTTTATCCCAGCATCCTTAATTTAATCATATTCGCCAAATTTTTATCATACAAGCTTAAGGATTTCTGCCTACTGCACAATGTAACTAACAGAGGACTCAAATCAAAACAAGATAAAGAACTCTGACAAATCAACAATAGAAAGACAACTCAATAAAATCTGAAACGCACCACTTCACAAAAGAAGATATCCAAATGGCCAGTGAAGATTTTTTAAAAATAGTCAACTCTATTAGACTTTGCAGGGAAATGCAACTCACTAGAATAGCTAAAAAAGAGACTGACAGATCTCAAAGTTTGCTGAGACTCTTGAGCAACTGTAAGCCTCACACATGCCTGATGGGAGTATAAAGTGTTAGAACTACTACGGAGAACTGCTAGTACACTTCTCCTACATGAAACATTAACAACAGATTCAATGTCTGGTGAGAACCTGCCTTCTGGTTCACTGATGGCTGTCCTCACATGGTAGAACGGAGAAAGGAGTTCTCTGGGTCTCTTAGATAAGGACACTAATCTCTTTGATGAGGTCTCTGTCCTCAGGACCTAATCACCTCCCAAAGGCCCTACCCAACCTTCAAATACCATCACTTTGAGGGTTAGGTTTCAACATATGAACTGAGAGGGGAATGAGCATTCAGTCTATAACAGACATATTAAGTTAATACATAGGAAAAATAACAGTAATTACACTGTAAATGCAATCTTTCCTTGTCAGTATGGATATAATTGCAAACAACAGAAATGTAGGCTGAACTTAAACCAATCTGACTATGTTTTACAAAAATAGAACTCCATTCCATTTCAAAAGAAGATTTCACATTTATCAAAAAGAATATAACTCAAATTAGAATGCTTGCACACCTTTACAATTTTTTATTTGTTTATAACAATTTTTTAAAACTTAAACATAATAAAAAATGGAATTTTTCCCCTTTTAAACTAAGTATACCTCTTTTTCATTTAAAATCTCTATTCCAGAGTGATAGCAAAGAGGTAAAACTACAGGGAAACATATTAGTGCACATACATTTGGAAATAATTTTGGAAGACAGCCTATGTATGTGCTTATAACTAAAACAATCTTTGATACAGAAGGTTTCTTTGAATTGAATATTAATGCAGAGGGTTTGGAATGTTTCAACATTTCTCCTGTATAAATAATAGCTAAGGACATTATACTTAGTTTGCTTCCTGAAAAGTTAACCTGACTCATACATATATTATTATACTTAGTATATTAAGTATTTGTTGAAAATGCCCTTAGCCCTAAAATTCAAACCTGTTATCACGTGATGATATGTATATGAACTTAAGAATACATATTCTCTCTACCATGAAGCTCTCCCAAATTTCCTTGGCTGGAATTAATTGTTCTACTGTCTTTGTACTGTAATTTACTCAAAAATCTATTATAGAAACTAGAATTGTATTCTCCCCAAATCCACATGTTGAAGTCCTAAGCCTAAAATGAGGGATTGGCGTCCTTAAAAAGAGAGGCAATTATGACACAGAAATACACAGAAGGATGATCACATGAAGACACGAGAAGAAGGCCATCTACAAGCCAAGCTCAAAAGGGGCCTTGGAAGAAATCAACCCTGCTGACACCTTGATCTTGAACTTCTAGCTTCCAGACTGTGAAAAAAGACATTTGTATTGTTTGAAGCCAGCCAGTGTATGGTCCTTTGTGATGGCAGCCTTTGTAAACTAATAGAGTACATAATTGTACTCTTTAGCTAGAGATAATTGTACATGGGAATATTTCAGACATCCGAGAGCCGAGATTGCATCCTTTCCTTTTTGTTCTACTTCCTCTTTCTGTCTTCCCTTTGTCTTCATATGCTTCCTTCCCTTCTTCTTCTACTCCCCTTGCAGCCCATGTTGGTCAGTTAAGCTTTTAATAAATAGTGAGCCATGACTCTGATATTCAGTGAAGGCAGAGTAGAAAAAAATCACTGACCATTTTAGAAAATAATGAAAGTAATAACATTAATCTGAAATTTTCAATGAATACATTTTAAAAGATAACGAAAATTAGAAAGATAATATCTCTTTTTTTAAACAAAGCTTCTCACTCCCTTCAATTTTCACTGCTCTGCAGGCATGCTACTTGATAGACTTTGTGTTTGGAAATTGATTATGCTGACTGGACCCCATGCTTTCCTTTTCCTCCTTCCTCCTTTATCAAGCCTCTGTCATAAACTGGCTGGAAAAGTTTAACCAAACTCCTGAAACTCTGAACACGATATTAACTTGCAACAGGGACAGGGGAGCCCGGTGGGCTGCCGTCTCTGGGGTCGCACAGAGTCGGACACGACTGAAGTGACTTAGCAGCAGCAGCACATAATCCAAAGCACGTTTTGTTTCTGATGTCTTCACAACATGATCAAACCATGATATTGCAAAAGTAACTCACATAGGGGCTAAGGCTTTCAATACAACTTAAATCAAACACAAAGTCTGTCCTGTAAATAATACTAATTAACTCTAAGCCCATAAGATAAAGAAAGAATATAATTAATGACCACTGTGTTTTCCCATCTGATAGACAGGTGTACTTTCATTGGTTTTGAAAAACTATGGCTGAGTTCCAAGACCATAAAGCCACAGGTGGATTCCTATTATATGGTTCTTATGGATGGATTTCATTGTGATCATTCATGTAATGATCTTGATAACAGCATTATTCCACATGTAAACTCAGCAGTTATATGAAAGTATATTAGAATGCTACAAAGTCTAACAGTAACTTGAGAACTAAGAGTAGAAGCCTCTTCCCACTTAAGTATGCAAATCACTAACAATGATCTAGATATGTCAAGTATATTATGAATACTTTAAAGCGACACCCTCTAATTTTTAAAAATATTACCATTTTCAAATGTAATTCTATAAGGGTATCAGAGAGATTTTCATTATAATTCTGTTTTATGCAGTCTAAATAATTTATCATGCATTTGTATAACCTACTCTTACAGTATTAGAAATTTTACATTAGAAAAACTAAGTAGTGAAATGTGCCATATTTTAAAATATATTTCATAGCATAAATGATAATTTAAAATGAGAGATTTATCTTCTTAAGTTTTACTTTAGTAATTGCTAAGATTTACTAATTGCATACCAAGTTAAATAAGCAGGGCGACAATATACAGCCTTGACATACTCCCTTCCCAGTGTGGAAACAGTTCATTGTTACATGTCTGTTTATAACTGTTGCTTCTTGACTTGCAAACAGATTTCTCAGGAGGCAGGTAAGGTGGTCTCATATTCCCATGTCCTTCAGAATTTTTCTCAGTTTTTTGTGATCCACACAGTCAAAGGCTTTAACATAGTCTATGAAGCAGAAGTAGATATTTTTCTGTAATTTCCTTGCTTTCTCTATGATCCAGTGGATGTTGGAAATTTGACCTCTGGTTCCTTTGCCTTTTCTAAATCCAGCTCGTACATCTGGAAGTTCTTGGTTCAGATACTGTTGAAGCCTAGCTTGAAGGATTTTGAGCAAACTACTATGGATACCTGTTAATATTTTCTACTAAATGTGGACCTAAAAACAATCTATGGCCCAGCAATTCTACTGATATTTCATAAATATGTCTATTGATTCAGCTGACTGTATAGAGCTTCTCCATCTTTGGCTGCAAAGAATATAATCAATCTGCTTTTGGTATTGACCATCTGGTGATATCAATGTGCAGAGGCATGTCTTCTGTTGTTGGAAGAGGGTGTTTGCTCTGACAGTCCGTTCTCTTGGAAAAACTCTATTAGCCTTTGCCCTGCTTCATTTTGTACTCCATGGCCAAACTTGCCTCTTACTCCAGGTATCTCTTGACTTCCTACTTTTGCATTCCAGTCCCTATGATGAACAGGACATCTTTTTTTTTTTTTTTCAGTATTAGTTCTAGAAGATCTTGTAGGTCATCACAGAACTGTTCAACCTCAGCTTCTTTGGCATTAATGGTTGGGGCATAGACTTGGGTTACTGTGATATTGAATGGTTTGCCTTGGAAACGATGTGTATACACACACACATATGTATAGGTACATACGTGCAATATTTCCCATAGTAATGTTTGCACAAGTCCCCGAGAATTATTTGTTATAGCCCAAATCAGAGACAACTCAAATGCCTGGTGTTTCCTCTATCTTCTTAACAATCCCAATCTTTCTCTTCCAAAGCTCTGCTCAGTTTTAAATCATATTTCATAAGAACTATGTCATCTCTCATATACATCACATCAAACTCACTGAAATGAAGGAATCCCCTTATTCATATCAGAAAGCATTTTAATTAATTAGGTAAAATTTGTGTCAGAGTGGAATGGGCACACATGTACGCAGAAACACAATCATCACTAGTTGGTTAATACTGCCTCTTCCTATCCCAAGACAAACTACATGGCTGAAACCTGTGGAAATATGGAAAGCACCATTACAAGAATGAAGCAATTAGACGTGGAAAAAGGGAAAGAGAAAGAACATGATAGATATCAATCTTTGCTTGTGATTTTTAACAGACAAGTGCCTGTTAAATCCCAGCAACTCTACTCAGTGGGATAAATCATTTCATTGATGTGATAAGTGTGTACCTAGTAACTGCTGGGTATTCAAGGACAGCTCCCTTAAACCACTGATAATCCCACTGAGCAGATTAGGAAGCCCTCTGCTGACAACTGCATAGCTCTGAAGGCATACCACTATGCTCAAGGTTAAGTTCCAACAGTCTAGGCACCCTCCTTTCTTTTTAAGTGACTGCTCCTTGTCAAAGTAATTTGATTAGTACTGAAACTAGACTGTTCGTAACTATTGCTTTGCTTGAGGGAAGCAGGTATGGATGCTTAGGCTATTGTTCATAGACATGCTGATGTCATGGCATCTGGAGTGGAAACAGAAAATGGACTCATCTCATCTGTAGGCCAGCTGGACTCTAAATACAAGGTTGCCATTTGGTTGCTCATGGATTCATTTCATTAAGGCTTTCTAGTTCCAGTTTGCTTTTCCTTTGAAAAATTAAAGAAAGCTTGGACCCAGGAATATTTATTGTTTGTGCATGTAGCCATTACTGTTATTTTTTCCCCACTTTTGCAAAATGGGGAATTCTAGCTATATTGGAAATTAGAAATATTAGCTATATTGACCAGAGAAGGCAATGGCAACCCACTCCAGTACTCTTGCCTGGGAAATCCCATGGACAGAGGAGCCTGGTAGGCTACAGTCCATGGGGTCGCGAAGAGTCAGACCCGACTGAGAAACTTCATTTTCACTTTTCACTTTCATGAACTGGACATGGAAATGGGAACCCATTCCAGTATTCTATCCTGGAGAATCCCAGGGACAGAGAAGGCTGGTGGGCTGCCGTCTATGGGGTTGCACAGAGTTGGACATGACTGATGCGACTTAGCAGCAGCAGCTATACTGACAATCTAAAAGTTCATTAATTTTAATATTGTTTTGTTCTTTTGAAGCAATAAACAATGAGACTACCAAATGAGTCTGAATTCTTTGTGATTATAATTATTATGTAGAAACATGTTCAGTGTGAAGGCTGTTGAATGTGCTAACTTGGGAGGAGCACATTCCTTTAACAGAGACATTAATATTTGGTTTCCATAGTATGTATGCTCAGTTGCTCAGTCATGTCTGACTTTTGTGACCCCATGGACTGTACCCTGCCAGGCTCCTCTGTCCATGGGATTTCCTAGACAAGATTACTGGAGGGGGTTGCCTTTTCATTCTCCAGGGAATCTTCCTGAGCCAGGAGTTGAACCCATGGCTTCCTGCGTCAGCAGGTGCATTCTTTACCACTGAACCACATGGCATTTAGCAATTTTCTAAGGGCTTTCATTTGGAGCCTATGCCAGATTCAATTAATCTGCATACCAATATTATTTACAGATAAAAAGTCCCAACTTAAGGATGGTTCCAACATGAAAAGGTTTCTTCAAAAATAAGAGATTTTGTCAACAAACCTAGCTAGAACTCAAGATCCTGGTCAAAATGCCTTTTTCTCTGATCTCAACTTTTATTTTTACTATATATTAATACTTTTAATGTGCTAAATTGCATTCTTTAGACCTTATTTATATAAACAACTCATTAGGATATAATAAACATCACCTTAGATTCATGCAATCATTCAATTCATTAATTGCATATGTTCTGTGTTATTTTTGGTTCCTCTTATTCTAACAGTCAAGTTTGACCTTGTAATACAAAATGAAGTAGGGCAAAGGCTAACAGAGTTTTGCCAAGAGAACACACTCATCATAGCAAATGCCCTCTTCCAAAAAAAAAACACAAGAGAAGATTCTACACATGGAGATCACCATATGGTCAATACTGAAAACAGAGTGATTATATTTGTTGCAGCTGAAGAAAGAGAAGCTCTATACAGTCAGCAAAAACAAGACCAGGAGCTTACTATGGTTCAGATCATGACTCCTTTTGCAAAATTCAGACTTAAATTTAAGAAAGTAGGGAAAACCACTAGACTATTTAGGTATGACCTAAATCAAATCCGTTATGATCATATGGTAGAAGTGACAAATAGATTCAAGGAATTAGATCTGATAGATGGAGTGCCTGAGGAACTATGGACAAACATTCCTAACACTGTACAGGAGGCACTGATCAAAATTATCCCCAAGAAGAAATTCAAAAAGGCAAAGTGGTTGTCTGAGGAGGCCTTTAAAATAGCCAAGAAAAGAAGAGAAGCTAAAGACAAAGGAGAAAAGGAAAGATATATTCATCTAAATGCAGAGTTCCAAAGAATAACAAAAGAGATAAAGTCTTCCTAAGTGATCAGTGCAAAGAAATAGAGGAAAACAACAGAATGGGAAAGACTGGAGATCTCTTCAAGAAAATTAGAATTACCAAAAGAACATTTCATGCAAAGATGAGCACAATAAAGGACAGAAATGGTATGGACCTAACAAAAGCAGAAGATATTAAGAAGATACATAGAAGAACTATACAAAATGATCTTAATGATCCAGATAACCACAGTGGTGTGATCACTCACCTAGAGCCAGACATCCTGGAATGTGAAGTCAAGTGGGCCTTAGGAAGCATCACTACAAACAAAGCTAGTGGAGGTGATGGAATTCCAGTTGAGCTATTTCAAATCCTGAAAAATGATGCTGTGAAAGTGTTGTACTCAATATGCCAGCAAATTTGGAAAACTTAGCAGTGGCCACAGGACTAGAAAAGGTCAGTTTTTATTTCAATCCCAGAGAAAGGCAATGCCAAAGAATGTTCAAACTATTTCACAATTGCACTCATCTCACATGCTAGCAAAGTAATGCTCAAAATTCTTCAAGTCAGGCTTCAACAGTACATGAACCAAGAACTTCCAGATGTTCAAGCTGGTTTTAGAAAAGGCAGAGGAACCAGAGATCAAATTGCAAACATTCATTGGGTTATCAAAAAAGCAAGAGAGTTGCAGAAAAACATCTATTTCTGCTTTTTTTGACTATGCCAAAGCCTTGACTGTGTGGATCACAACAAACTCTGGAAAACTCTTCAAGAGATGGGAATACCAGACCACCTTATCTGCCTCCTGAGAAACCTGTACGCAGGTCAAGAAGAAACAATTAGAACTGGACATGGAACAACAGACTGGTTCCAAATTGGGAAAGGAGTACATCAAGGCTGTATATTGTCACGTTGCTTATTTAACTTATATGCAGAGAACATCATGTGAAATGCCAGACTGGAAGAAGCATAAGCTGTAATCAAGGTTGTGGGAAAAAATATCAATAAGTTCATGATGGACAGGGAAGCCTGGTGTGCTGCAGTCCATGGAGTCACAAAGAGTCAGGCACGACTGAGTGACTGAACAACAAATTCTATCTGAGAGCTCTTCCACTCAAAAATGACAACTCTAGTCCCTATACCTGGAAAGAAATTATTTTTTTTAATCTCATCTGCTTATGTTTTAATATTTCACACATTTAATAATTGTTTATTTGAGGTATTTCTGCCAATTGTTTCAATCAGTTTACTTCTATGTCCACCTTAGAATTTGGTGTCTGGAATTGATGTGATAATTGTTATTGCCTTTGTGTAAAACATAATTTGACTACATTTAGTAAGATTAATATCACTATCAAGCTAGTATTTACATTTATTGAAAAATTAGAAATGTTGAGCAAGTTCATTTGTAAATTTCTTAGTCACATACTCTTTATATATTAAATCTTAAAGTTTCTTCCATAGCAGATATATTCGGAAACTTTATTTAGTAAAATGTTAAGAAACATTTTTGCCATAAAACACATGTATAAACAACCACTATATATTGCTTGGAGCAAATCAATTTATATTCCTACTGGACTTACCTTTTGCAACCCCTCTTTATATTTAGATATATTTTACAAATACATGGAATCAATAAATGGAAAATTTGTCTAGTAAGTCAAACTATTACAGTTCATTTTTGACATTATTACATTTCTATTCTAATAATGGAGGCTAGATTAGTTAAACTATGAAACAGAAACAATCAAACACCCCACTCATGCAGGCAAAAGCTATAAATCTCCTTTATATTAAAGAGCATCAAAGTATAACTGTAAAGCTTTCCACATTCTCCCTCACATACACCAGTGGTGCCCTCTCCTTTTTTCCTATGTCTTTCTCTGCTTTGCCGTATCTGTAGACTCAAAACCAACCATCTTCCACCTGCTTCAGATAAACTTAAAATTGTCCTGTAAATAGAGATTTGTTCCCAAAACCAAATTAAATAGAAAGCAGAAAGAAGAAGCAGAGAACATTGAATTTCCTTTAGGCTCCCTGCCTAATTCTTCTTGGGCTCAGAGCCCAATTTCCACTGAGCCCATTCTGGTTTCTTTAAAGCCATAGACACAAAGGCCAGTACTTACTATCATGATCGCTCAATCTTACCCAGCTTGTCATATTCTGACGACCATTTCCTAGTTTCTAGTTTGCTTTTCTAATGGCCTTATTTGCGCAGACACACTCTGAATGGGCTTGATTACGTTACTTATCCCAGGCTAAATGAAAAATGCATTACAAATAAGACTATATACTATCTTTTCTATTTTCACTACACACTTGAATAGATGTCTATAAAATCAGCTGGTCTGTTCCAATACCAGATTATTTTCACTATAGCATTAATTGTTGTTTGACTATGAATGTAATTTTAATAATTAGCTACTTAAGAATGATGAGATACCAAGGAGCTGACCCATCTCTGCTCCTGAAAGAAGTCTTGTCAACCTGATTGATATCAACCTCTAAATTTAATGAATAACAAAAATTTTGCACTGTAAAAGCTGAATAGATTCTAGTAAAACCAAGTGCAAAAATGTTAATTCCTGTAGGATAATAGTATATATTTCCAAATTAAATATTTTCACAAACTAAGTCAGCTTACTTCTCAAATCACTGCAGATGGTGACTACAGCCATGAAATTAAAAGATGCTTACTCCTTGGAAGAAAAGTTGTGACCAACCTAGATAGCATATTCAAAAGCAGAGACATTACTTTGCCAACAAAGGTCCGTCTAGTCAAGGCTATGGTTTTTCCTGTGGTCATGTATGGATGTGAGAGTTGGACTGTGAAGAAAGCTGAGCACCGAAGAATTGATGCTTTTGAACTGTGGTGTTGGAGAAGACTCTTGAGAGTCCCTTGGACTGCAAGGAGATCCAACCAGTCCATTCTGAAGGAGATCAGCCCTGGGATTTCTTTGGAAGGAATGATGCTAAAGCTGAAACTCCAGTACTTTGGCCACCTCATGCGAAGATTGGACTCATTGGAAAAGACTCTGATGCTGGGAGGGATTGGGGGCAAGAGGAGAAGGGGACGACAGAGGATGAGATGGCTGGATGGCATCACTGACTCGATGGATGTGAGTCTGAGTGAACTCCGGGATTTGGTGATGGATGGGGAGGCCTGGCGTGCTGCGATTCATGGGATCGCAAAGAGTCGGACACGACTGAGTGACTGAACTGACTGACTAACTGACTTCTCAAATCACTAATTTTAATAGACTCTTATTAAACCCTATTCTGTGTCCAACTCTTTATATGTGATATCTAATAATATTTTTATATTTAATAATATAGAATAATAATAATTTATCTAATAATAATATTATTTAATATTTATTCAAATTATTATTTAATAATAATTTATCTAATAATATTTTAAAACTACTACTTATTAATAACTTATTATGTCAAGGAACTATATTAGAAACTTAGTGTGAGTTCTTTCTTTTAATCCTTAGAATATTCTCTAAAGTAGAAAGTGCCCTTGACTGACGAGTAAACTGTAATATTAAATTATTTGCCTAGGTACAAAAACCTAATAAGTGGTTGAAGACTCAGGCAGAGATCCTTTTTATTTTCTGTGATATTTCCAATTTTTTACTTGCAGAAATGCTACAGGTCCTAAATTGATTGTACCTTGGGTTTTTTTTTTTTTTTAACTTTACAATATTGTATTGGTTTTGCCAAATATCGAAATGAATCCACCTCAGGTATACATGTGTTCCCCATCCTGAACCCTCCTCCCTCCTCCCTCACCATACCATCCCTCTGCTCGTCCCAGTGCACCAGCCCCAAGCATCCAGTATCGTGCATTGAACCTGGACTGGCGACTCGTTTCATACATGATGTTATACATGTTTCAATGCCCTTCTCCCAAATCTTCCCACCCTCTCCCTCTCCCACAGAGTCCATAAGACTGTTCTATACATCAGTGTCTCTTTTGCTGTCTTGTATACAGGGTTATTGTTATCATCTTTCTAAATTCCATATATATGCATTAGTATACTGTATTGGTGTTTTTCTTTCTGGCTTACTTCACTCTGTATAATAGGTTCCAGTTTCATCCACCTCATTAGAACTGATTCAAATGTATTCTTTTTAATGGCTGAGTAATACTCCATGGTGTATATGTACCACAGCTTTCTTATCCATTCATCTGCTGATGGGCATCTAGGTTGCTTCCATGTCCTGGCTATTATAAACAGTGCTGCGATGAACATTGGGGTACATGTGTGTCTTTCCCTTCTGGTTTCCTCAGTGTGTATGCCCAGCAGTGGGATTGCTGGATCATAAGGCAGTTCTATTTCCAGTTTTTTAAGGAATCTCCACACTGTTCTCCATAGTGGCTGTACTAGTTTGCATTCCCACCAATAGTGTAAGAGGGTTCCCTTTTCTTACACCATGACTAGACTATCTCAACTCAGATAGGATTGAAAGCCAGAATATTCTAGGAAATTTTTCTAGATTGAATTCCTTAGGAAATTTCTTAGCTCAAGACACACATCAGGCAAATTAAAACTTACAGGAAAAATCCCTACTGAGACATGTTCTGATAAGTACTCATCAAAACTGTCAAATCTTCAGAAACAGAGAAGCCATGGGGAGCCTAATGAAAGGCTCCTGGAACACAAAAAGGCTCTTCAGCACAGACTATGGAAATCTGAATATAGTAAGACTTTAGTCCATAATGATGAATCATATTGGCTCATTAATTCTGATGTGTTTCACACTGATATAAGGCATTATTAGTACTGTAAACTGAGTATGTGATATCTGGGAAATCTATATTATCTTCACAAATTTTCTACAAATCTAAATCTATTCTAAAATAACAATTTTATAAACAAGTAAAAAATGCTACTCTCTAATTCATTTTTACTAAAGGAGACATAAACACAATTCTCAAATTGAATGCAATCTTTTTAGTGAAGACTTACTAGAAACATGGGCTTCCCTGATAGCTCAGTTGGTAAAGAATCCACCTACAGTGCAGGAGACCCCAGTTCAATTCCTGGGTATGGAAGATCTGCTGGAGAAGGGATAGGCTACCCACTCCAGTATTCTTGGACTTCCCTGGTGGCTCAGGTGATAAACAATCCGCCTGCAATATGAGAGACCTGGGTTCAATCCCTGGGTTGGGAAGGGAAAGGAGAGTTCAACCCCTGGAGAAGGGAAAGGCTACTCACTCCAGTATTCTGGCCTGGAGAATTCCATGGACTGTATAGTCCATGGGGTCACAAAGAGTTGGACACGACTGAGCAACTTTTACTTTCACTACTAGAAACATATAAAGGCAATTTTGTTTGGTATAGCATATCCATGTATAATATTTCAAGCTGCAACTTAATTAAGGTTTGGTTCATATTCTGTTTGGATCTGCTGGTCATTTTAATGATATCATTTTTATGTAACCTCTATCATTAGTTTCATACTTACTGTCAAGCATTAGCCTTTCATTGACTCCTTAACTCTTCTCATTCTGTTTCCTTGTGTGCAAAGTGGGTATAACAATGGATAACTCATAGGATTGCAGGTGGGATGGAATGAGATAATGATATCAAGACTAGTTGAAGATCTTTATATAGGTTAGCTCTTAAAATACAATGTTACCCTATTCAAACATTATTTTTCTTGAATATAGGATATCAAGTTTTGCTTCACTGCCTGTAACTATCTGAAAACTTTCAGAGGACCAGATTAGAAATATCCCTTTAAGATTTGACTGCAAGATTGGCTAAGGTACATGGGCTTTGGCTGAATCACCAAACATGAGTATTGACATGTTACAGCGCAAGGATGTGCAGTCACCATTTCTGAATGTTTGCTTCCCCGCTGCTTTTGCTTCCCCACTGCTTAGACATCGTGTCCTTCCCTCTGACTGAATACCCACCTACACTGTGGAATTGGCTTAGCCACTTTGTATGTTTATGATCTTCATTTCAAAGTCAGTTTCTATCTGTCCTTTTCAATTATTATTACTATTACTTTTTTAAGCCAGATGAGTCGTTTGGTTTTGTCCTGGTTGAAACCAATAATACACTGGAAATTCCATTTGGTAGGGCAAGCCTTAGTTCAGGATGTTTTTATTCATCTATCAGAAACATTTCCTTATCCTTAAGAAATATTCAGTGCCACATACAAGGTGACCAACCCAACTTCTCAACCAGTGGAGTAGTATTTTGCATAATTTTTAAAAGTGATCTGTATTGGAGATGATTTGGATTCTTTCTAATCATGAAACTCACTTTCTCAAGTTGAGGAGAAATTTGAGGCTCATCATTATTATAATAGGTGGTCAAATTCTTAACAAATCAATGTACTTCGTATCAACCATGTAAATGATTCTTGAAGAATAATTTATATGCTGGGTAGATCTTGTGTGTTAATAGGAATAAAGCGAACAGCCTTACAAAAGGAAAACAAACAAACAAAAACACAAAAGATAAGAAAGGAGGTGTTCATAGGCAGGGAAGCAGAATTATTTGTCAAAAATGGTGCTTTAGCATGCAAAAATGTGATGGCTGAACTGCATTAGTAAAATTTGTAAATCAGGTTTTTCAAAGGTGAAAATGAGTGCCTAAATAACTATTTTCCACTATTTTACTGTTGTTTGTGGGGCCGTTGTTTGTGCGGCTCAGTGAAAAAGAATCTGCCTGCCAATACAGGAGATGCAGGAGAGGTGAGCTCAGTCCCTGGGTTGGGGTGATCCCCTGGAGAAGGAAATGGCACCCAGTCCAGTATTCTTGCCTCAAAAATTCCATGGACAGAAGAGCCTGGTGAGCTACAGTCCATGGGGTGGCAAAGAGTCGGACACGACTGAGCACACACACACATTGCCTAAAAATCTCTGAGCTGACTGGTCAGGTTTGGAGGAGGGCTAAAACAGAGACAGAGAACACAGAAGGGATTGCAGTAAGGACCTAAATGAGGCACAATGTCTCTGGATTCTTTCTAGGACATCTGGAAGATAGAAAGACAGCAATAGCACTCTGATAAGGTCATTATATTGCTGTCTTTAAAATGAGATAGATGTCTCTATTGTGAAGAAACTGCCATCTTATTTTCCTATCCTTTTCTTCTTTTACAGAAAATCATGAAGATTTAGTCCTAGCTTGAATCACATATATAATGTTATCATACACCTTTAAGAGATAAATTAAATAATATAATTTACAGTTTGTAGCAAAGTACAAAGATATTATCTTTATGGAAAACTCACATCTGTAAAGAGTTGAAAACAGATTGGACTAAATTTCCCAAGGAAGAACCTGGGTCCATATTTACAATCTGGCAATAATCATATTTACTATAAGTGATGAAAAAGACCACTTGTGTTATACTTGTAGGCATGAAAGAACTTTAGATACATTTGCTTTTATGGCTTCTGACATGTGGCAAATTAAGTCATATTTTATAGATTTCAGTTCTACTCATTCTCAAATACCACTGTGCAGCTGAATAGTCTTTTATAAAGATTCCTATGTAGACTAAGCCAGAAACTAGTTCATGAAAACCAAGTGTGGACCCAAAATTCAATTTAAAATTACTTTATATTTATAATCATTTATACACATATATTAATGGCTATCATCAGATATATCCCCTATTTTATCAGAGGTCAAAGTTAACCATGGGATCAGATAAACCTGTGTTTGGGTGTATATGTGTGTGCATAGAAAATGGTATAAGTAAATATATTGTCTAAAGAATTAGGTTTTGTTACGATGTTTAAAGTTTGTTTTCTTTTTTTTGTCATTTCTAGCAACAAATTAATGTGTATAAGTCATAGTTCTACAAATATTTTTTGCTGAATATTTCTGTGTTGGTTTAAAATTGCTCCTTTAGCATTCACATTCCAGGTTGCAGGATTGCTGCTGCTACTGCTAAGTCGCTTCAGTCGTGTCCGACTCTGTGCGACCCCAGAGACGGCAGCCTACCAGGCTTCCCCGTCCCTGGGATTCTCCAGGCAAGAACACTGGAGTGGGTTGCCATTTGAAAATTCAACGAATTATGTACTAAAAGTGACCACTGATAACATGGAGTGAAGCCTAGCTTAGGACCCCACATGACACTACATTAACTTTTTGAAATCAAGTGTATTTCATGAATTTAAAAGCACATTTCACAGTAATCTTTATGATTTTTAGGGCAAGGATTTAGATCTCCTTTATAAAGAAGAAATAAGAATTGCCTTATCTATCTAGATATATTGTTTTAAAAACCAATATTTATTAATTCCTTGCATAATCAATATCTCCGTAAGTGTGAGGGAAACAGCTTGATTTAGTTTTATTGGCAACATGTCCTCCGAGATCCAACTCTCAACTGCGGATGAAGAAAACATGTAAATCTATCTTGTCTGAAAATGTTACCAGCTATCTAAACTTAAAACAAGAAACCAATGACTTCAACCCACCTTCTTCCTAGAAATAAAAATAATATCCAATTTTTTTGCCATTGAGTTATTATTTTCCAGTTTATCTCAAAGAAACCCTAATATTTTAATGATCTTTAACAAAATAAGTTTGAAAGTTGTTTGAATCTTGCTATGAATGAAACATATCATTATATAACTGATATATTTTGTGTGTGTGTGTGTGTGTGAACACACTCAATGTATGTATATATAGATATATACTCATAACTTTTAATGAAATATAAATATTAAATTTGACAATAAACTACACAATTACTTTGAGTCAATGACAGAAACAGATGCAATGAAGTCAACTGATGTCACACTATTTCTAAGATAAATTTTTTACATAATATCCAATTTTTTTCATAAACAGTACTACCGTCAACATACATACCTAAATCACTTTTTCACACATGAAAGATCAAGTTAAGTTGCCAAAGGGAGTCACATTTTCTGAAAGATACACCACTGCCTCTTTCTGAGTTGAATTTGTCTTGAGCTTTTAAATGTAGAACACTAAAGTGGTCTACATGTCTAACTGAATTAAGACCAATATTTTTTGGCTTCCCTGGACATCTACAGTTGGTCTCCTATATCTCACTCTTATCTAAAGTCATATAGTCTTGAATGCATAAAGAAGCTGTGGAGTATATATATACAATGGAATATTACTCAGCCACAAAAAGAATGAGTAATGCCATTTTTGGCAACATAGATGCACCTAGAGATTATCATATTAAATGAAGTAAGTCAGAGAGAGAAAGACATGATATGACATCACTTATATGTGGAAACTAAAAAATGATATGAATGACCTTATTTACAAAATAGAAACAGAGTCACAGACATAGAAGACAAACTAATGGTGACCAAAAGGGAAAGTGGGGGGAGGGATAAACTAGAAGTTTGCACTTAACATATATATGCTACTGCTGCTGCTAAGTCACTTCAGTCGTGTCCGACTCTGTGCGACCCCATAGACGGCAGCCCACCAGGCTCCCCTGTTCCTGGGATTCTCAAGGCAAGAACACTGGAGTGGGTTGCCATTTCCTTCTCCAATGCGTAAGAGTGAAAAGTGAAAGTGAAGTTGCTCAGTCGTGTCCGACTCTCAGCGACCCCATGGACTGTAGCCCACCGGGCTCCTCCATCCATGGGATTTTCCAGGCAAGAGTACTGGAGTGGGGTGCCATTGCCTTCTCCGAACATATATATACTCCTATATATAAAATAGGTAAACTGCAAGGACCTAGTGTACAACAAAGGGAACCATACCCAGTATCTTATAATAACCTATAATGGAAAATAATCTAAAAATATATACATACATATATGTATAACTGAATTGCTTTGCTGTACACTTGAAACTAATACAACACTGTAAATTAACTACTTTTCAAAAAATGTAAAAAATATAAAGTCGTATATTCTCTGAAATTATCTCACTTGTAGAAAATCTTTTCAGCTCCTGACATCTTCAGCCTGATAAAGAGTTCTCCCCTTACCATCTACCAAAATAGCCCATCATTCTCTGACCCTTCAGTTTTCTTCATTGTACTTATCAGAGGCTGATATTATTCTTTCTTTCTATTTGTCTGTGTCAGTTTATCATCAGTCTATGACAGATATGCTTATTGGCCTCTATCCACCAATGTAATTTCACCTCCTTGAGGACAGGGAATTTATTTTATCTCCTGTTACATCCTAGAACTATAATGACACCTAGCACTTTATAGGAACTCAGTACTTATTTCCTGAATGAGGAAATGAATAAATACATTTAATAATTTTTATTAGAAAATGCTTCATTTTTCCTATAAGGATGCTGGACACTTTTTATTTTATACCCTTTTTCATTAGTTGGCATATGTTTAAACAGTAATTTAATAGTTCATTAAAATTTTATTTGCATGCTTTTACAAGTGTTAATTTATATTTAATAGCCATTCATAGATTTTCAGTTATTGTTTAGGCTGGTACATTTATATAGATTTCAAAATTATTATATGCAGAACATAATATATTATGGCCTCAAAATTATAGCCATACAGATAGATGATAAGCAACCATAATTACATTATGGGTGCGGGGCCCCACATTACAGATGTGGGCCCAATTAATACTGATTTAGTAGTATACATGTATATTGCTGGTAGCTTTAAATGTAATCCATATCAAACACCTCATAACGCTTATAATTAATCGAGTTAGAATTAACTCTTTAGAATAATGCTAAAATTGTCATAGCTCTTAGAAGATGATGAAAATTATCCATAGAAATTCTTTCTTCTTTCTTCCATTCTTCAAAACATTTGTTGAGAGTCTATTATATAACAGACTCTTTTCTAACATAAAGAATACAGAAAAGAATGAGCCCAAAGTCTAAATAGAAAATATTAATGCAATGTGATAATTACTCAGTGTGGAGACCCAAGAAAGGGTGTCAGAAAATACATGCTTCAAGGAAAATTCATGGGGAAAAAAGAGAAGAATAATTACCATTAGAGACAATTGCTACTCTGCTTCTAAAAGGTGAATCAGAACAGTATAATTAAACATTGTGTGCATGCTTACTAAGTCACTTCAGTCATGTCCAACTTTTTGTGACCCTATGGATGGGATTCTCCAGGCAAAAATACTGGAATGGGTTGCCATGCCCTCCTCTAGGGGATCTTCCCAACCCAGGGATCGAACCCACATCTCTTATGTCTCCTGCAGTGGCCAGTGGGTCCTGTACCATTAGTGCTACCTGGGAAGCCCAATTAAGCATTATAGTATTGCAAAATAATTTCTCTCCAGTTGCTGTTTCTTTTCTTTACTGGCTAAAAACTCATATGCATTTCTTAACTAATCCTCTTATGTGTTCTCACTGTGTTCTGTATTTCCAGTCAAAAGGGAAGACAATATCTCAATTATTAAAAAGTTGAGTAACCCTCCAGGCTCCTCTGTTCGTGTGACTTTCCAGGCAAGAATACTGAAGTGGGTTGCCATTTCCTTCTCCAAAGGATCTTCCTAACCCAAGGATTGAAGCTGCCCATCTTCTACATTAGTAGGCGGATTCTTTACCATCGAACCACGTGGGAAGCCCAAAATGCAAAGGAAGCAAGGTTAATGTGTAATCGAAGAGTAGGCAGCAGGTCATTCTATGGCCTGCTGGAAATGCAAGGTCATTTCCAGACCTTGCATCTGGAAACAGCAAGCAGAACTCATAGTTCAAGGTGTGTGATTCTTTAAGCAAACTCCCAGAGTATCTGTGGCTTTTCTCCAGGTAAACAGCAAGATTTATGAAGGAAAACCATGAAAGTGAGCCATTTCTTTCAAATATTCCACCCTTTCTGGCACACTTCCAATCAGATTGGTCGTTTTCCTGCTTTCAGTATCTACAACTCAAAACACACAATATTTTTTTTTAAATGCAGGGAAATCTTTGTCCAAAATTTTAAAGGAGAAAACATTTATAACAAAGAGAAAAGTTTATGGAAGCTTTCAGAAATGAAGCAATTAGGGGTTATAGTATAGCAAACACATGAGAAGCTGATAATAAAAATTATGAAAGACAGAAACACGTTAGCAAAGAACCACACTGAGGGTTGATGATAAGGTTAAAAGTCAGTGGTTTTTCAGAGTTCTATACCTAGAAAATGAACTGGTCATAATCTTGACATTATGAGGAAAACCATGAAAAGTTGATGAAAATCAACTCTGCCAAAGTCTTTATAGTTTTAAGCCAATGAATATAAGAATACTAGGTCACTCCCTACTAGATAATGATGAAATCAAGGAACTTTTTCCTTTGCATTGGTAAACTGAGCTTGCCGAGGCAGTGCTATATGAGTGAAGGATGAGGGCGAACAGATGGAGTGGGTACTGGGGTAACAGCCAGTGATAACTGGATTAAGTAAAAACAAAACATGTTAAGAGCCAACTGCACCTGCACCCATTAAAGCTTGGTAATGGCCACTGGGCCCTGACAGAAACCAGAACGTTTGACTCCTTGTAATTTGAAAGTTATTTTACAAGCCATTATTGTGCATTTCCTCAGGCATGCCTTTCTTTTTATTGTCAGAGGAGGTTTCAAGGAAAACTGCCCGCAGGGCATTTTTAAAATGCAAAAGATCTGGTTATTTGACTGTGCCTGTTTTGTTTACCCATGTAGTCTAACTGAACGTTCATTTTAACGATAGGAAAAACAATACTGGACCTGTTTTAGTATGTGATTTGATTGACATATCGAAGCTTTGAAAAGTTAAAAAAAATAAATCAGGCAACTACTACCCTCACCAAGGTTTTACTTTTTATTTTCGGAGAAAAGAAGTGTCATCTTTAAACACACACACAGAGAAAAGAGGCACAGAGAATTAGGTTATGTGTTTGTGAGTCAGAGGATCTCTCAAATCATTACAATAGAATGTCAACAATAGATACAAAGCGTAGAAGTAGCCAGAGGAAGTACATGTCTAAGTTTACCATCTCAGGAAATCTCAAGGTAAGACTAGAAAACAAGTGGACATGAAAGGCAGACAGGAAGAAGACAGGCATATGAAAAGGAGGGAAGAAATGGAACAACTCAGTGTATATGGTAATTTCTAAAGCTGTTCAGTACTTTGGCAGTGTAATTAGCCTAAAGGCAGCCAGTGTACTGCTCAGGGTATGACAGCTGTAAGGAACAGTGTATTGGTTATCCACTGCTCAAATGACTCCTAAAATCTAGCAGCTTAAAACAACAAATGTTTATTATTTCACGGTTTCTGTGAGCCAAGAATCTGGTCCTGGGTGCCTCTATCTCAGGGTGTCTCATGAGGTTGTAGTCAAGCTGTTGGGCAGGGCACCAGTCATCTTAAGGCTTGACTCGGAATAAAGGATTCATTCCCAAGCTCATTCAAGTGTTTTTCTCCCCAGGTCTGCTCATAACATGTCAGCTTGCTTCTCCCAGAATGAGTGATCTAAGACAGAGTGCTCAAGAAGGAAGCCACAGTCTTTTTATAACCCAATCCCAAGATTGACATACCATAAATTCTGCTGTATTCTATCCGTTAAAAGTGAATCACAAATCCAGCTCACTCAAGGGAAGATGATGGCATCAGCACCTGAATATCAGAAGATGATTTGAAGCTGCCTGCTGATGAGACTGCCAGCCACAAACACATGCGAATTTCCTTCCAGGTATGCTTAAGGTGGCAATGCTGAGGCTGAGGGGTCAGCAACCAAAAAGAGCTCTGACCTGGCATTGTGTGTGTGGAAGTCGCTCGGTCATGTCCAACTCTTTGAGACCCCATAGACTGTGGCCTACAAGGCTGTTCTTGAAGTCCATGGAATTCTCCAGGCCAGGATACTGGAGTGGGTAGTCATTCCCTTCTCCGGGGGATCTTCCTAATCCAGAGATTAAACCCAGGTCTCCTGCATTGCAGGCAGATTCTTTACTGTCCGAGCCACCAGGGAAGCCCACCTGGCATTGGTATAAACCAAAGCTGTCATACTGTTCTGCCTACGAGGCCAAACTGGTGTCCTCACTCCTACAGACGACTGTTACGTCTGTGAACGCTTTGTGGCAGCTCCAAGAGTACAGATACTTACTAGGAT
>NW_011494800.1:3282345-3302860 GCF_000754665.1 Bison bison bison | reverse complement strand
TAAAGATACAGCTTACTTTCCATTCTTTTGTGTAATTTCAACCTCACCATTGAAGAAGGACAGTCAAGAACAGCAACCTACAATCTTCTTTTTCATCTATCTAAGAAATTTTGTCTTGGTTAGTCAAACTCACTTTCCCTGATGTCAGCAAAAAGGAGTTGATCTCTTTTGGTTGAATGTGGGTTGGGGGAGCAAAAGCATCTTTTAAAAACTGAGTATACCTTTGGTGCAAAGGTGAGAACAAGATACTGATCGGGTAGGCGGGAACCAGCAAAGATGGGTTTTGTCTCTCACACTAAAAAGCTTAGATTTATTCTGTGGGCAATGTGTGACTTCTAAAGGGATCATGTTTTCTAGAGAGCATACTGTCAATAATGTAGAAAGAAGAATGGGTTTGAGGGCTATGTTTCAAGGATGATTATTTCTTCAAGTCCTCATGTTTGGAGCTGGAACAGAAACTAAGACAAGGACAGAAAAGACAGAGAGAGGAACGGAATTGACAGACTGTTTAAAAGCAAAATGCATGACATGATGACTGACTGAATGCAGAGTGTTTGGAAGAAGGAAGGAATTCAGTTTCCAGTCTCCTACTTCACTTGATGAGATCAGTTGGGAAGACAGAAGGAAATGTAACTTTGAATGAAATTATAATAGGAAAAGATAAGTACAGAATACGGCTCTGAATAGTTTCATAAATCAGAGGTCAAGAGCAAATGAAAGAATTATCATAAATGTTGCTATTGGAAAAAGAGTACTGTTTTTTTAAAGAAAACAGAATCCATGGTAACATTTTCAGTCTACTGGTTTTTGCTTTTCCAGAATATATTTTAGTTTATTACTCCATTGTCACTGAAATATGTGGAAGGTGCTAAGCCAAAGTTTTTCAGACTCAAAACTGAAGAAAAAGCTTTAAGATTATAAGAAATAATATTTCACAAGTTTGGAAAAAAAAGAGGATTAAAAAAGAATATCACTACTGTATAATAAATCATATCAGTTTTAAGATTACTGAGGTTTGAATATGGAAATAATAAGGATAATTTCCTTTCCAAAACCAACTAAAACTTTGCTATTGCTATTAATTCTTAAACTGTAATATGTTCTGACATTCATGGTTTTATACATAGAAAGTGTTCTTTTGTGATTCATTAAATGCATGTTTGAGTTTTTCCTAGAATGCCAATTAATGGCTGCAAAAAGAAATTCTATTTACAAATTCATTAATATTGCTATCACTTCAAAATAGGATGAGAAATTTCCTAACATATTTTCCCAGTAAGTTCATATTTGTTTTCTAGACCATTCTCAGAAATATATTTTGCTCATCAATGGATGCCTAGGAAGTCAGGAATCAATACCTAAAGAGCTGTCCCAAATCTAACAACAGAATAAAGGGAAATATCTTAAAATGATCTGCTGTGACTTGGTGATAATGATAATAATAATATTTCTAGTTTATGATAATAATGACAATTATTACATAACATTTATTGAGTTCTTATTAAGTAACTGGAGCTATGTAGTGCTTTTTATGTGTGTTGCTGCTGCTGCTAAGTCGCTTCAGTCGTGTCCGACTCTGGGCGACCCCATAGACGGCAGCCCACCAGGCCCCCCTGTCCCTGGGATTCTCCAGGCAAGAACAGTGGCATGGGTTGCCATTGCCTTCTCCAATTCATGAAAGTGAAAAGTGAAAGTGAAGTCTCAGTCGTGTCTGACTCTTCACGACCCAATGGACTGCAGCCCACCAGGCTCCTCCTTCCATGGGATTTTCTGGGCAAGAGTACTGGAGTGGGGTGCCATTGCCTTTTCTTTTTGTGTGTTACCCTTCTTTAAATTTCTTAACATTTCTATGAGGTACTATTAGTAGCCTTATTTTTAAAATGAGGACACCAAGGGCCATTCTTCTATAAGATAATAAGTGGTGGGATCAAGGTCTGAATCCAGGTAGTCTAACTCAAGAGTCCATTGCACTTCCCCTCATCTACATAATTTTCTAGGCATTTGTTGTCCTTAAAGCAATAATACATTACAGCATATGTAAGTTAAAAAATTCATAGTCTATATTCTTTATCCTTTAGGGTAGTAAACTAAAGTACAGCCTAGTTAAATAATTTCCTGCAGATATTGTAGCTATTTTAAAATATTATAGTAGTAAAATAGTAAATAAAATATTCTGGAAGAAAAATAAAAACATGTAGACACCTTCATTAAATGACCTGGAATGCTGAACTATGGAATATCTTACTAGTGAGCTGAATAAAAATATTTTTTCTAGAAAGGATACACAGAAGTTCTTTCACATTGAAAGTAAATATTTTCCTTTAAAAAATGTTATCTTGGAATATATAGCACATTGCCCTAACTTAAGATGATTTATTTTCTTTTATTTATTTTTTAGTTTAGTTTTGCTGGAAGCCTGGGGGATAGGGTGTGGAAAAAAGAAACCTTTAGATTTTCTCTGAAGTAAATTTCTGAACTGAAAGAAAAACAATACAATCATGAAAAGTATTCCTAGATAAGAACAAATCAATTGATAAACACATATCTGTATCCAACTGATTATATAATATCTCATGGGTGCTGTGGTAATGCTGTCAAGACATGGCTTGTATCTTTGAAATATCCGATTTAATTTAAATCAATTTCAAGCTAACTACTTTAGTCCACCATCAGTGAGTAATATAGTCAGCCCCCACAATGTTTAAGTTAGTGAAGAAATGGAAAATCAGGGAAAGAACATATGCTAGTTTTGATCTGCATGAACTGAAGTGCCAAAAGCATTACAAAGAAAGATAGCTCATAACACATTTCAGCGCCAGTGAAGTGTGTGGGGAAAAAAAAGTATCTTCTTGATACATTTTATTTTTACTTTTAACCCTCATTATTTGATAATTATTTATTCAACTTTGAACACAGGTTGTATAAACATATGTTTTATTTTTAAGTATATTTAAAGTAAGTATGGTAGAAAATTAATGTATTTGGAGGCTTTATAAGAGACATTTTCTTTTCTAAGTTAAATTTAACAGGTATTAGTGATCGCCGAATGGAACAGCTTTTTAAAATGGCCAAAGAAAACCTACCCAAACACTTGAAAATTACAGACAGCTTCAGTATATAAATTGTAATGTTATTAAACATGTCATACAGGAAAAGTCCAAGCTTCTGGATAAATTTGGCAGATTGAACACACCCATCTACCTCTGCTCCTCTGGAAAGTCTAAGAAGTAACAGTAAAGGGATAAAAATCATCTAAACTCACAAGGGCAAAGAGAATTATGAAGTGAGGGACAAAGAGACTATACTTTGTCCCTTACTTGGCATAGTGAGATCTATACTTCTGTATCTTTGGGAAAAAGTCAATCACAGGGCTAGAGACCTTCCAAATTGACTTTTTCAGTGCATTCTCTTTTTTTTTTTTTTTTTTTAAACATTAAATTCTGCCTTCAGGGAGATTGCAGACTGTTTTTTTTTTTTTTTAATTTTTTATTCCTTTATTTCTCATGTGTTCCCCATCCTGAACCCTCTTCCCTCCTCCCTCCCCATACCATCCCTCTGGGTCATCCCAGTGCACCAGCCCCAAGCATCCAGCATCGTGCATTGAACCTGGACTGGCATCTCGTTTCATACATGACATTTCACATGTTTCAATGCCATTCTCCCAAATCTTCCCACCCTCTCCCTCTCCCACAGAGTCCATAAGCCTGTTCTATACATCAGTGTCTCTTTTGCTGTCTCGTATACAGGGTTATCGTTACCATCTTTCTAAATTCCATATATATGCGTTAGTATACTGTATTGGTGTTTTTCCTTCTGGCTTACTTCACTCTGTATAATAGGCTCCAGTTTCATCCACCTCATTAGAACTGATTCAAATGTATTCTTTTTAATGGCTGAGTAATACCCCATTGTGTATATGTACCACAGCTTTCTTATCCATTCATCTGCTGATGGACATCTAGGTTGCTTCCATGTCCTGGCTATTATAAACAGTGCTGCGATGAACATTGGGGTACATGTGTCTCTTTCCCTTCTGGTTTCCTCAGTGTGTATGCCCAGCAGTGGGATTGCTGGATCATAAGGCAGTTCAATTTCCAGTTTTTTCAGGAATCTCCACACTGTTCTCCATAGTGGCTGTACTAGTTTGCATTCCCACCAACAGTGTAAGAGGGTTCCCTTTTCTCCACACCCTCTCCAGCTCTTAAATATAAATAAACCAAAGATCTCTAGGCATTGGAGGAGAGTTTCTAACATAAAACAAAGAGGATTAAAAAAAAAAAGACAAACTGAAAAGGAGATTCAGAGGAAATATAGTCTCTTGATGCTAATGAATAAAGTATAATAAAAACCTCAAATTATATAAAATTAGTATTCCCAAAGGGTTCAAAGGGTGTAGTTCATCCATAATATAAAAAGAGAAACATTCAGAGAAAAAATATTTTGGGAATTAGAAAAAAATGGAAATAAACTACTCAGTAAGAAATATTAAGAAGTAATTGGATGTAATGATATATCAAGGAAGGGACAAAGGTAGTGGTCTTATAGGCAAGAAAGGGGTGTGCGGTGTATAGAAAAATTAAAAAGAATAAAACCAACTAAAAGTAGTTAGCTTTTTATCATTAGCATGAGCCAACAATTCTAAGCCACGTCGGTGATAAAATAGTCTTATCTACAACAAGTGTGTGTGTATCTAACTTCTAAATAGTTGTTGCAGTTGCTGTTATGTCTATGAAGAAATGAACTCAAGGAAACAAAGATATGAACAGTAGCAAAATTTCTGGAATATTTTGAAATGATATTTTTTGTTTTGATGGTGATTTACATATTATCATTTCTTATTTTGTATAATTTTGTGTCCCCTCACTTTTTTGCCTTATGAAATTAGCTGGAAGTTTGTCTATTTTGTTAGTTCTTTTCATAACACCAAGATTTTGAGTTATTTGTTAGGTAGACTTTTTCCATTGTCTACCTTATTGATCTTTACTTTTATATTTAATAATTTCTCCTTTGGTTTGTTGTTGTTTATATAGATTTTTGGGGGGGAGCGGATGTAGGTATTTAATCCATTTATTTATTTTTATATTTTAATAGGTGCCATTGACATACATTAAAATATGCACATATTTAAAGCGCACTATTTATGTTTTACCTGCTTAAAATCTGTAAAAACTTCCTGACAATAAGGATAATGAACACACTACCCACAAAAGTTTTCTTGTTGCCTCCATAACCTTCCTCCTACCTCTCTCCAACCTCTCATCAGGAGACAATCATACAGCTTTCTTACACTATAAGTTAATTTGCATTTTTAGAATTTTGTATAAATGGAATCATCTATGGACTCTTTTTATCTGGCTTCTTTCACTCTGCATAATCATTTTGGATTTCATTCTCATTGTAACAGTATCAGCAACTCATTCCTTTTTTTGAGAGGAGAAGACTCTTGAGAGTCCCTTGGACTGCAAGGAGATCCAACCAGTCCATTCTGAAGGAGATCAGCCCTGGGTGTTCTTTGGAAGGAATGATGCTAAAGCTGAAACTCCAGTACTTTGGCCACCTCATGGGAAGAGTTGACTCATTGGAAAAGACTCTGATGCTGGGAGGGATTGGGGGCAGGAGGAGAAGGGGACGACAGAGGATGAGATGGCTGGATGGCATCACTGACTCGATGGATGTGAGTCTGGGTGAACTCCAGGAGTTGGTGATGGACAGGGAGGCCTGGCGTGCTGTGATTCATGGGTCACAAAGAGTCAGACACGACTGAGCGACTGAACTGAACTGATTCCTACTTGTATTTGTATGGGTAGGCTACTGTATTTTTATCCTTTTGCCTGCTAAAGGATACCAGAGATCAAATTGCCAACATTTACTGGGTCATAGAATAAGGAAAAGAATTCCAGAAAAACATCTACTTTTGCTTCATTGACTACGCTAAAGTCTTTGACTGTGTGGATCACAACAAACTGGAAAATTCTTAAAGAGATGTGAATACCAGACCACCTTACCTCCCTCCTGAGAAACCTGTATGCAGGTCAAAAAGAAACAGTTAGAACAGGACATGAAACAATGGACTGGTTTCAAATTGGGAAAGGGGTACGTCGAGGCTGTATAGTGTCACTCTGCTTATGTAACTTATACGCAGAGTACATCATGCAAGATGCCAGGCTGGATGAAGCACAAGCTGGAATCAAGATAGTCGGGAGAAGTATCAACAACTTCAGATATACAGATGAAACCACCCTTATGGCAGAAAGTAAAGAAGAACTAAAGAGACTCTTGATGAAAGTGAAAGAGGAGAGTGAAAAAGCTGGCTTAAACCTCAACATTCAAAAAATGAAGATCATGGCATCTGGTCCCATCACTTCATGGCAAACAGATGGGGAAACAATGGATACAGTGACAGACTTTATTTTCTTGGGCTCCAAAATCACTGCAGATGGTGACTGCAGCCATGAAATTAGAATATGCTTGCTCCTTGGAAGAAAAGCTATCACCAACCTGGATAGCATATTAAAAAGCAGAGACATCACTTTACCGACAAAGATCCATCTAGTCAAAGCTATGGTTTTTCCAGTAGTCATGTATGGATGTGAGAATTGGACCATAAAGAAAACTAAGTGCAGAAGAACTGATGCTTTTGAACTGTGGTATTGGAGAAACTCTTGAGAATCCCTTGGACTACAAGGAGATCAAACTAGTCAATCCTAAAGGAAATCAGTCCTGAATATTCATTGGAAGGACTGATGCTGAAGCTGAAATTCCAATACTTTGGCCACCTGATGTGAAGAACTGACTCATTGGAAAAGACCCTGATGCTGGGAAAATTGAAGAGGGGAGGAGAAGGGGATGATGGAGGATGAGATGGTTAGATGGCATCACCAACTCGATGGACATGAGTTTGAGCAGGCTTCAGGAGTTGGTGATGGGCGGGGAAGCCTGGAATGCTGCAGTCCGTGGGTTCTCAGAGCTGGACACGACTGAGCGACTAACCTGAACTGAGCCTGTTAATGGACATTTAGGTTGTTTCCAGTTTGGGGCTGTTATGAATCATGTTCCAATGACCACTCATGTATAAGTCTTTGTATCAGGGTATCTTTTTGATAACTAACTAGGGCAATTACTAAGTCATTTAGTAGGTGAATATTTAGTCATTAAGAAACTGTCAAAAAAGTTCTCCAAAGTGACTGCGCCATTTTATATTCCCACTAGCACAATATGAGCATTCCACATCCTTGCTAACAGATGGTATGATCAGTCTTGTTTATTTTAGACATATTAATAGGTGTGAAATGGTTTCTCATTATGATTTTAATTTTCATTTCTTAGTGAGATTAGTAACACTAAACATCTTTTCAAGTGTTTATTTGCCATTTCTGTATTGTTTTTGGTAAGGTATCTGTTCAAGTTATTTGCCTGATTTGATTACTGCATTGTTTGTTGTCTAATAATTAAATTTTGAGAGTTCTTTATATATTCTTGATACAGATCTTTTATCACATAAATGTTTTAAAAGTATTTTCCAAGTCTATGGCTTATCTTTTCACTCTACTAAGAGCATCGTTTGAAGAATGGCATTCTAAATTTTTATAAAGTACAATTTATCAATTTTCCTTTTATAGTTTATGCTTTTTCATATGTTAGAAGACCCACAATTTGTCATTATTTTTCCTTTAAACAGTTTATTATTTATTAAATATACTTAAGTAAGTAAATGAAAGTCTCAGTCATGACCGACCCTTTGCGACCCCATGGACTATAAAGTCCATGGAATTCTCCAGGCCAGAATACTGGAGTGGGTAGCCATTCCCTTCTCCAGGGGATCTTCCCAACCCAGTGATCAAACCCAGGTCTCCTACACTGCAGGCAGATTCTTTACCAGCTGAGCCACCAGAGAAGCCCATTAAATATGCTTAAATACATCTTAAAATATATTTACCCACACACTTATCATTTCTGGTGTTCTTTGTTCCTTTGTGAAGATCCAGGATTCTGTCTGGTGTAATTCTCCTTCTGCTAAATCCTTTAAAATTTCTTTTAGTACTGGTCTGGTGGTGAGTAATTATTTCAGCTTTCCTATGTTTGAAAAGATCTTTATTTTGCTAGTTTCTTGAATAATAATTTTGTTGGGTAAAAAAAATTCTAGGTTGACAGTTTTTTCTTTCAGCTGTTTAAGGACATTTCTACACTGTCTTCCCCTTTGCATTGTTTCCTAACAGAAATATGCTGCCTCCTTTATCTTTCTCTGCATATAATGTATCTTTTCTCTCCTCCCCTTCTTTTTGCTACTGTCAAGATTTTTTTCTGTATCACTCAGTTTAAGGATTTTGATTTTGATGTGCCTTGGTATAAATTTTTTTATTCTTCTTATACTTGGGGTTCATTGTGTTTTTTGGATCTGTGGGTTTATAGATTCCATATAATTTATTTTATATGTTTTCATCCATTTCTTTAGCTGTTGCATGAAGAAGGTAAATCTGGTACCCATTACTCCACAATAGTCAGATATGAAAATACTTTAACTATTTGTTAACCATCTGGGGTTGATATCTCATTCATCTGCTTCTCCTCCTACTTCTCTACTTATACACTAAGATAGCAACAGTAAAAGTCTTAATTTGGTAAGTTTCAGATTTTCTTCTGATTATTGTTTAAATGCATGCTGTTGGTCTTGATATGTAGTATTTTTATTATTACTTTTTGCACATTCTATTCTATTTTCCCCCTTTATCTGAAAGTTGTTTAATGGAAGATTTTATTTTTAATTTACAGATGAAAAAAATCTTTTAGTATTTATTTTATGAATAATTGATAATTTTATTGCTTTATGATTGAAGAATAATTTTGTAATATTTTTACTTCAGAACACTGATGTTTTATTTGTAGCTTAAGATATAATTGATTTTTTAAATACAAATACATCTGTAAGAATTACCTTATTTTTTGTTCTTATTTTCAATACTTTTAAAACCTTCTCTCTGACTTATGTTAAATCCCCTCAAGTCCCTCTATCATCAATTTTTCAGTCTTGACAACTTCTCCAAAATATTATACAGAGACACTGCTCCTATATGTTTCCACTGATGAAAATAACCATTTTAAACACATTTCTTATTGAAGAGATTATTTCCTCTCCACCTGTATATTTTTAGGTTTTAAATTTTTTAATATTTAATGGAGTACAGCTGATATACAATGTTGTGTTAGTTTCAGACCACCTGTATATTCTTCAGTTCACCAAAAATTTGAGTATAATGTAGGAACAACAGATACCCAGTTGAAGACTTGGTCCTTGTCCCAGAAGAAGCTTGGTAATCTGCCATGCTTTTCTTTTCTTTCTCTTTGAGTATTGTTAGAACCACTCATAGTTTTTGTTCCCTATATTTCAGTGCAGTGTCCCAAAAACTTACTAATGCCATATAGTGTACAGCCAAATTATTGTACAGCCTATGTAGAAAAACTATATTGATGATCACCATAACACGATTGGGTATTATTCACCTGTTCATGTTCTCTCTTACCTTTCCTTGAGTTACAAACACTCTGGCTTCAACAAATAGTAGGGCATTGCTATCACCAAATATAAACTTAAAGGAGAATTTACAGAAAATAGTTGATACTGGAGAATTAACACACAATTATAATTGTAAAATAGAAATGGTCAAAAATTATGGTGATTAATAACAAGAAAGTATTTGTGAAATGGGGGAAGTCAAATGTTTCAACTAGCAAACAGTCACATGTAATATTTTATAAAAATTTCCTGATTAACAGAATAAAATAAGAATTAAACAAGCTGTATCTCAGTTTTTATTTGTACAATATGGTGATAAAAATATCAGTTTTATGAGGTTGATGAGATCAGAACTAATGAATGCAAAGGCTTTCTTGATACATAGCAGGCACTGGAATATGGTAGCACTTGTTTTCATTATTATTAGTGTATTCTTATATAAAGTTAGACATTTTTTTAAACAATGATCCTGAGACATAAATAACTTGCAGGCCTTTCCAGGATACATTTTGAAGGAATTTAGATGTTTTGTCTACCAGTTGTTGGAAAGAAAATCTAGTAGTCATATGTGATTTCTGCTGACCTGAGTTTATTTCCAGTAACACACAGTGGTCACAACAAAGCATTCAAATATGACTTTGTATATCTCAAGTGTCATGGGAGAAGCTGGAACTACACAGAAGAAAATCACTGCCAGACGTTCTGGTTCTCTTCTCATTTAAAAACAGCCAACTCAACTCATCCTTCAGTTTTCTGCTTTAACACTCACTTCCTTAGTGAAGCCATTCCCTTTAGGCTAGACTCCTCGAAGTGGTCCCATGCCCTAACCTAAAATTTTCCTATCATAATATTCATCATATTTTTTCATAGTTTTTTAGTTGTATATCTTCTCAATATATTGTAAAGTCCACGAAAAGAAGAGGTATGTCTGTCTTATTCATTGTTGTTGCCCCAGCATATGCAAACTGTATGGCACAATGTTGACAACTCATTATTTATCAAATCAGTGATTGAGTACATGAATAAATTCCCTAACAGATGAGCAAGGAGATCAAACATGTCAATCCTAAATGAAATCAACCCTGAAATTCATTGGAAGGACTGATGCTGAAGCTGAAGTTCCAATACTTTGGCCATCTGACGTGAAGAATTGACTCACTAGAAAAGACTCTGATGCTGGGAAAGATTGAAGGCAAAAGGAGAAAGGATGGCAGAGGATGACATGGTCAGACAGCATCACCAAGTTAATGGATATGAATTTGAGCAAACTCTGGGAGACAATGAAGGACAGGGAAGCGTGGCATGCTGCAGTCCGTGGCGTCACAGTGAGATGTACACGACTTAGTGAATGAGCAACAGATGTGCAAATTTCAACGTACAGCCAGAAGTAACTCTAGAATCTGGATCTGAAGCAGACAGAGAATATGCAAGCACATCCCTCCAAAGGTCTAGATACAATGATCACATTTTATTTGCATCCTCAAGTAACTTCTCTACTATTGATAATGATGTCAGACCTTCAGAGACCTTCAGGACTGGCACTGCTTTAGAACTAGCTAAGTATCTTTAATCCATAGCTATGAATTGAATGTATACATACTCAAATTTAACTAAACTAGATTATAGGAAACTAGCTATGTACCAGGCTAAGAGCTATGTGCTTTATCATGTCATTTTACTTTACTCAGTGGCATAAACTATAAGGGGGTAGGATGATCATTTCTATTATAAATAAGAAAAGTGGCTGCAAAATATATCATAAATGAAGAAAAGTCATGTAGCTTGGTAATAGAAGAACTGGGATGCATATACAAGATGTAAATTTACATATTGGGAGTGAATGCTGTAAGGTAAGACATAATGAAGTGATTACATTCACATTGTCTTTGCATGGGTATAAGCAGGTCTTCACATGTCATCAATGCACTCAAAGCTCAAATTAACTTAGTTATGGCATATATTACAAGTCAGACTTATTCTTACTGATATTCACTTGCTGTCAGACATTAGATATCTTAGCTTTCTAAGCTTCCTTTTTCTTCTCTGCAAAGGAAACTACCATGCCCCTTGTTTCTCTCACAGGGCCACTGAAAGGAACAAATAAGACACCTGTACAGAAGCCACATTGTGTTAATATAGCACTTTAAATATTTAAAGGGATTACTAACACAGCTATCATGTTGACATTTTTACTCTATTTTACTGAACAAAGTCTGTTCTCTGCCTTATTTCCATTTGGACTTTTATAGACTTACAGGTTACAACCTATAAGAACCTATAAGTTCTTTCAGTCTTATGAAAATTATGCCATTATTAGTAGGTTTACAAATAGAATCATTTTCAGTTTCTGACATAATGACAGTCAAATCAGGGTCCAAGAAAAATAACAATTGCTGGTACTAAAGGTTTGCTATGTCTTTGGTACACTGAAGTGGGTACAAATTCAAAGGTTGATGGAAACAACATTGGATGTGACTTTTAATCACAGCTTTAAATTTATGAGTGTTGCCATCCTTGCCAATAAAATGGGGATAATAAACTCTAAACTTCTTAAAATCATTATATTCCATTAAATTGTACATAGCAATGTTATAAAGAGTGTATGGGGTGCTCACATGGTCAGTATTTAAGGAAGACATACATTCAAGTGAAAAATGTGTATTTTATATTTAAAATGAATTTTTAATTTTTTTTTAAACAAACATCTATCTAATGGGAAGCTGCTATATAACCCAGGGAGCCCAGCTGGTGCTCTGTGATGACCTAGAAGGACAGGATTTGGAGTGGGTGAGAGGGAGGCTCAAGAGGGAGGAGATGTATGTATATATATATATATAACTATATATATAATTATATATATATATATATATGAAACCAGTGTTTACACAGTGTTTTACAGCAGAGATCAACACAACATTGCAAAGCAATTATCCTCCAGTTAAAAAAAAACACACACACAAATGCTTTATTTCTGAAAAGCACTCACCCATAATGTTAGCCAATGAGAAATGAAATATATTTCTTTGACCACACTTTGTAGGCTCATTTAGTCTTTCAGAAGTGCAATATTTATGATGACCCTCAGGAAATTAAAAGGTATGCTATTTCCAAACCATAAACAAAAATAATTTATGCCATCACAAACACAAAACAAAACCTTTTGCGGAAAATATTTCTTGATCTGTTATTACCAACAGCAAGCAGACCTAAGTATTTCCAGGATTTGCAAGGGAGATCAAAATATATCTGAAGTAAGCCAACTTGTCATTTTTTTCTCCTCTCAAAGGTTGGGTCATACACAAGCAGTAAAACTTTTTGTGTTTCTTTTACCGTGTTCCACCCAAATCACACAGCCAAGTTTCAATACCATTATGTTGATCTAGTGAACTTCAAATACCTATTTCCTAATTTGGATTGATCAGAACATCTTCAAAACATCTGCCCAACTTGGTACACTGCCCAGGAAGTCAAATAACTTTGAGAAGAGAAAATGAGATTTATTGTTTAAGACAGGGAACTACCTGGAAAATTATGAGGTTTTAGTAAGACTATCAGTATTCCTAACTTTGCCAAAAGTCAGCCATGTGGAATGCAGTAAGAACTCTAGGCAGCTTTAAAATAAACTCTTTGATGAAATGCAATTATAAAACGTTGTCAGCTGTCAGGATTGATATTTTTCCTTCCAATAATTTAAGAAGTCATCAGTGTCGGAAGTATGATTAGGAGATTTCCAAAACTCGCTCAATTTTCCTACATGATATGGTCTGAAGGTAATGGGAAGGCCAACTCTTTCTCAGAGCTCTATCTCCCTTCCAAGATGGAGACACTTACAATTTTAATTTCTAAAGAGGTCTTGTAAGAATTTCCAAAGGGAAGGGACATAGAGCAAGGTAAGGGTGTAATATAGGAAGACAAACTAGGTTACTGCCAAGGAGCATTGAAAGGGAGCATTTTCCTTGATGAAGTCACCATTACTTGAAGCCTATCATCAGTGTGTCAAACTTAGAGATTTGATCTGGGAGCATTCTGGAAACCCACTTGCAACTCAGAAACTGACTCACAGGAACCAAAGCTCATAACAGTTAAGAGCTAAAACTAGATGCCGTTTTAAGGTTGAAGAATTATAACCGCCTGTGTATCCAGATACTTGAACCTTTCCCCAGTGCACTCTCTCCAGGCAATCATATCCCAGCAGACGTCAGATTATAATCAGATATTTGCTTTGAAGGACAGAATCTGAATAAGGATTTTTTGTGCTGCAATTTTCATGCTTAAATTCATCACATGAGATGATTATTTTAAAATGAGTTAGTCCTTTTAGGAAGCAACTCTTTCTAAGTACTTCTGAAGCCTCTCTCTTCCCTTCCATCCTTCTATAACTCATGTTGCTGCTTATTCGCTAAGTTGTCTGACTCTTTGAGACCTCATGGACTGTAACCCACCAGGCTCTTCTGTCCATGGGATTTCCCAGGCAAGAATACTGGAGTGGTTGCCATTTCCTTCTCCACCTATAATCCATTCTTCATATAAAAATATCCTTTAGGAGCAATATCCCACTGAGTCACTATTAAATATAAATGTTAAAATCAACTTCTCAGGTCACTTATATCTCAAGAGGTGGGAGAGACAGCATTAAATCACAGATAACCTAGGGAGGAGGATAAAAATCAACAAGAAATAAGGATGAACAGACAAAAAGGACTGAAGATGTATTCTACTACTTCATACATTTAATAGGGCTTGCTTGCAGCTTCCTTCTGTTTGGGTATAAGCAGATGCCTCTGCAGTTTAAGCACCTGTCAAAATGAGTTCAAACTTGGAAGTTAAATGCCTCTTTGAAGTATGGGCAGTTCAGTTCAGTCGCTCAGTCGCGTCCGACTCTTTGCAACCCCATGGACTGCAGCACTCCAGGCTTCCCTATCCATCACCAACTTCCAGAGCTTGCTCAGACTCCTGTCCACTGAGTCAGTGATGCCATCCAACCATTCATCTTCTGTTGTCCCCTTCTCCTCCTGCCTTCAATCTGTCCCAGTATCAGGGTCTTTTCCAGTGAGTCTTTTCTTTGCATCATGTGGCCCAAGTATTGGAGCTTCAGCATCAGTCTTTCCAATGAATATTCAGAACTGATTTCCTGTAGGATTGACTGGTTTGATTTCTTGCAGTCCAACAGATTCTCAAGAGTCTTCTCCAAAACCATAGTTCAAAAGCACAGATTCTTCAGTGCTCAGGTTTCTTTATGGTCCAACTCCCACATCCATACACGACTACTGGAAAAACCATAGCTTTGACTAGATGGACCTTTTTCAGCAAAGTAATGTCTCTGCTTTTAACATGCTGTCTAGGTTGGTCATAGCTTTTCTTCGAAGAAGCAAGCATCTTTGAATTTCCTGGCTGCAATCGCCATCTGCAGTAATTTTGGAACCCAAGAAAATAAAGCCTGTCACTTTTTCCAATGTTTCCTCATCTATTTGCAATGAAGTGATGTGACTGGATGCCATGATCTTCATTTTTTGAATGTTGAGTTTTAAGCCAGCTTTTTCACTCTCCTCTTTCACTCTTATCAAGAGTGAAAATAGTCACAAAGTCCACTAACTTGACTACTTTAGTAGACAAATTTATTCAATTTTTATTCTGAAAGTCATTAGTATTTTATGCAAACTTAAATTTATAAACTAAATAAGCTTGGTTGCATAGCATGGTAGTTAAGACCATAGCTATAAGTTGATCTGGCCTGAGTCTCAGCTCACTCAGTTCCTAGTTGTGTGACCTTCTCTAAACATGGAGATAATAAAAGCACCTAACTCACAAAGTCACAGGAAGGATTGCACCAGAGCATGTAAAGTCTTGGCAGAGTGCCTGGCACCTGTAAGCGCTCTGTAAGTTCTGGTTGCTACTGATGTTACCATCGTTGCTATTGGTGATGCTTGTGCCGGATTCTCCTGATAACCTCAAAATCTTTCTACATTCTAGAAAACAATTTATTATTCTATGGAATAAAAGCAATCTATTTCAGACCATCATCATCTCCTGCTTGGCCTCTTGCCTTAACATCTGAGAGTTCTCTTCTCAAAATTGTACTCAGCTGCCTCCTGCACAGCTGGATATGCAATTTTTCTGACTTCAGCTCTTCAGTGGCCTCCCTACAGGGGTTCAAACCCATTAACTGAGTCCTTGTAGCCAAGCTTTTGCCATTCAACTCTTCCTTTTATAATACTTTATGGCCCATTAACACCATTCAGCTTTAGTCCTTTATACATCGAGCTGTCTCTCACCTCCGTGCCTCTGCTCCAGTCTCTCTGTTCCAGTTCTGAAACACACTCTCATGGCCCATCCATTGGGTTAACTCTTGCGTATTCTGGAACAGTCACTGTTCACATCCTCTCCCTAGTTTCCCAACTCAACGGTTGGCTCACCACTATCCCCCAGAACCCAGAACAGTGCTTGGCACATTATTGACTATCAAAGAATGAAGAGATGGAAAAAACAGCCCTCTAATAGGGTACTCTAGACAGAGAACTGAGAAAATGAAGGCATACAAAAGCTTCTGTTTGCAGGTTCAAAGTACATTGGTCAGAGTGTACAAAACAATCTTCATGTATATGAACAAGGCAGAATATTTAGTGCCATTTTGTTAAATCTATAGGTTAACAGATTATTTTTGGACAAACCATTCACTGAGTTGTTAAATTAATCAAGCTATTATGGAAGGACAAATGATTCCAAATCATTTCTATATCTGATTTTTAAAACATTTTTGGATCTAAATTAAAAAAAAAAAGAATGAAATAATTCCATTTGCAATGACATGGATGGATCTAGAGATAGTCATATTGAGTGAAGTAAGTCAGAGAAAGACAAATGTCATATGATACTGCTTATATGTGGAGTTTAAAAATATGATACAGATGAACCTATTTACAAAACAAAAATAGAGTCACAGATGTAGAAAACAAACTTATGATTGCCAAGGGGGAAAGAAAGGGAGGAGATATAAAATGGGAGATTGGGATTGGTATATACACACTACTATGGAATAGGGCTTCCCTGGTGGCTCAGATGGTAAGGAATCAGCCTGCAATGCAGGAGACATGGGTTTGATCCCTGGGTTGGGAAGATCTCCTGGAGAAGGGAATGACTACCCACTCCAGTATTCTGGTCTGGAGAATTCCATGGACAGAGGAACCTGGCAGGCTACAGTCCATGGGGTCACAAAGAGTTGGACACGACTGAGCAACTTTCACTATGTAATAAAATAGGTAACTAGTACTTTGGCCACCTCATGCGAAGAGTTGACTCATTGGAAAAGGCTCTGATGATGGGAGGGATTGGGGGCAGGAGGAGAAGGGGATGACAGAGGATGAGATGGCTGGATGGCATCACTGACTCGATAGACGTGAGTCTGAGTGAACTCCCGGAATTGGTGATGGACAGGGAGGCCTGGCGTGCTGCAAGTCATGGGGTCGCAAAGAGTCGGACACGACTGAGCACTGAACTGACTGAAATGAATAAGAACTTACTGTATAGCACAGGGAGCTCTACTCAATACTCTGTAATGACCTACATGGAAATAGGATGTAAAAAAGAGTGGCTATAATGTATATGTATAACTGATCCACTTTACTGTATAGCAGAAACTAATACAACAGTGCAAATCAGTTATATCCCAGTAAATACTAATTTAAAAGTAAATAAATTTTTAAAAGAATAAGAAAATTTTTCAAGGCTTTGGATATATTATAATACATTTGGTTGACTTGAAAGTTTACAGTTTACTCATTTTATTGAAGAATATAATTAAAAACTGTTAAGTATGGATTATACAATTAGTCATTACTGACTTACACATTGAATTTGTTCAAGTCAAAACAAGGTTTCTTCTTTTTTCTTTTGTGCAGCCAGCAGTACAAGCTCAGGCTAGTAGCTAAGAAATGAAGATTGCCATTGTTAGCTGGTCTTCTTCATACTTTTATGTTATCACATGTAACCTAGATTCTGGACTTAGTACTTATCTGAAGTTTTTGTTGATATATAAGTTTAAATTACTCTAATCTACTCTGTCCTGGCTGTACTGGCTTTGCAATGTTAACAGTGGTACAGATGGAGGGTTTTCTTTTTCTCAGCATGCTAAATAGTCATGATTCAGACAGTACTTAAGGAGCAGATGTTAGGAGATAATGGTTCTCAGGGCAGTATGGTTATTGAGAAGTAACCAAATACCTTATAAGGGGGGCATTTCAGAGACTTGTACCTTCATTTTCAAGGAGTGTGGCTACAGTCAAAACCACTGCTTCAGCGTGTGTAAACTCACCAGTTTAACCCAATTAATCTTCTCAGAACTTTTTTGAATGACAAGTTAAACTTATTGCCTCTTCAGTACTAACATGAAAATTTAATATTAGTAAAATTAACATTACAAAGGATAGTACATTTTAGAAATGCAAGCAAAAAATGAAACTTTAAACACTGGGATAATAACCACAATTGTACATTTTAATCTGCTTTAAGAGAACAGAATCAATTCCTAGAACTTGTGTTCTACAATGCCCGGTTAAAGAAATCTCTTTTAAGTCTACTAAGAGGGTCTAACCTTGAAGTAACCTCATCTTGATGAAAAATAGTAACTAATTTCTCCAACATAATTAGAAAATATGTCACTCTGGATGAGAACACCAACTCCTGGAGTTCACTCAAACTCACATCCATGGAGTCAGTGATGCCAGCCAGCCTTCTCATCCTCTGGCGTCCCCTTCTCCTCCTGCCCCCAATCCCTCCCGGCATCAGAGTCTTTTCCAATGAGTCAACTCTTCACATGAGGTGGCCAAAGTATTGGAGTTTCAGCTTTAGCATCAGTCCTTCGAATGAACACCCAGGGCTGATCTCCTTTATAACGGACTGGTTGGATCTCCTTGCAGTCCAAGGGACTCTCAGAAGTCTTCTCCAACACCACAGTTTAAAAGCATCAATTCTTTGGCACTCAGCTTTCTTCACAGTCCAACTCTCACATCCATACATGACCACTGGAAAAACCATAGCCTTGACTAGATGGACCTTTGTTGGCAAAGTAATGTCTCTGCTTTTGAATATGCTATCTAGGTTGGTCATAACTTTCCTTCCAAGGAGTAAGCGTCTTTTAATTTCATGGCTGCAGTCACCATCTTTGGTGATTTTGGAGCCCCCAAAAATAAAGTCTGACACTGTTTCCACTGTTTCCCCATCTATTTCCCATGAAATGATGGGACCAGATGCCATGATCTTAGTTTTCTGAATGTTCTAAGGTGGTTCTGAGGGTTAGTCTCAAGCACATAAAAGGAACCCAATAATTAGACAGTATTATTGTTCATTCTATCATTATCGGCAGGCACTAGTGCAATTTTAGAGCAAACAAACAAACAAAAACCCTAAAAGACAATAGAAAGAGAGGTAGAGAGGTTTGAAATTCAAACACTGTCAAGGGCAAAGCAAGTGCTCGTGCAAGGAGGACAAAAGGTGGAGCAAGGGAATCCTGATAGAAACAGGGAATGTATACAAGCTGCACTGAGACTTTAGATTCAAATCTAAACATCACGAACAAAAGTCTCACTTCAGTTCTTCAAGGGCTTCTCAGATGGCTCAGTGGTAAAAAATCTGCCTGCCAGTGCAGGAGATGATGTTTGATCCCTGGATGGGGAAGATCCCCTGGAGGAGGAAATGGCAACCCACTCCAGTATTCTTGCCTGGAGAATTCCATGGATAGAGGATCCTGGCAGGCTGCAGTCCATGAGTTTGCAGAGTCAGACATGACTAACAGCTGAACATGCAATCATTTCTTCAAAGTTAAGACCAGGTCATCAATCTATAATGCTTGATACTGCAACATAATTATTTTAATAATAAGAAAGCCAATGCTCAGAGAGACGGTTACTTGTCTTAATCACCCAGAAGCTTATTGCCAGAGCTGGAATTAGAACTTGCTTCCCTAGTAAGTTTACTTGAGCTTCTTTCTTTCAGTCTCATGTTTGTCTCTTTCTGGCATCTCTAAGAATCAAATTTCCTTTCCAGTTTTCTGGATGCTGCTCTCAAAGGAAAACTATTTTCTTCAATCATCCTGGCCAGTGAGAAAACTTCACCTACTTCCACACTGGGCCTCAAGTAATGAAGTTCAGATAAAATGCCCTCCCAGCTCACATTCCTCAGATTTTTTGACCTTGAGATAGCTGGTTACGGAGTTTTCCTCTCTCTTCAAGCCCTAATATTTAATCCCAAAAAAATTTGTTCAGCTGCTCTACTATCACCACAGCCTTATATAATTCAATCTTGATTTACCTTTCTCAGTATTCTGAAATCAATTTCTCCAGCTGGCATTCAGATAAATTTGATAGTTTCCTAATAGCTATTGATTATTATTGCTTATCAGAGACAGAATGAGAAGTCAATCAGTTGTACACTTCTTACTATATATGCATAGCTGTCAATACACAGGTATAAAGTATATTATGCATAGCTGTCAATATACAGGTATAAGTATACATGGTCTTGTATGCTTTGGATGAATAACTGTGATTTATGTTATCGTTCACTATGTGCTTAATAATTGTCATGCGTGCATGCATGTTTAGTCACTCAGTTCAGTTCAGTTCAGTCGCTCAGTCGTGTCCAACTCTTTGTGACCCCATGAATTGCAGCACGCCAGGCCTCCCTGTCCATCACCAACTCCTGGAGTTCACTCAAACTCACGTCCATTGAGTCGGTGATGCCAGCCAGCCATCTCATCCTCTGTCGTTCTATTCTCCTCCTGCCCCCAATCCCTCCCAGCCTCAGAGTCTTTTCCAATCAGTCAACTCTTCACATTAGGTGGCCAAAGTACTGGAGTTTCAGTTTTAGCATCATTGCTTCCAAAGAACACCCAGGACTGGCCTCCTTTAGAATGGACTGCTTGGATCTCCTTGTAGTCCAAGGGACTCTCAAGAGTCTTCTCCAACACCACAGTTCAAAAGCATTAATTCTTCGGTGCTCAGCTTTCTTCAC
>NW_011494800.1:3262213-3282245 GCF_000754665.1 Bison bison bison | reverse complement strand
GAATATGCTATCTAGGTTGGTCATAACTTTCCTTCCAAGGAGTAAGCGTCTTTTAATTTTATGTCTGCAATCACCATCTGCAGTGATTTTGGAGCCCCCAAAAATAAGGTCTGACACTGTTTCCACTGTTTCCCCATCTATTTCCCATGAAGTGATGGGACCATATGCCATGATCTTCGTTTTCTGAATGTTGAACTTTAAGCCAACTTTTTCACTCTCCACTTTCACTTTCATCAAGAGGCTTTTTAGTTCCTCTTCACTTTCTGCCATAAGTGTGGTGTCATCTGCATATCTGAGGTTATTGATATTTCTCCCAGCAATCTTGACTCCAGCTTGTGCTTCTTCCAGCCCAGTGTTTCTCATGATGTGCTCTGCATATAAGTTAAATAAGCAGGGTGACAATATACAGCCTTGATGTACTCCTTTTCCTATTTGGAACCATTCTGTTGTTCCATGTCCAGTTCTAACTGTTGGTCATGACCAAATCTTTGCAACCTTATGGACTGTATGTAGCCTGCCAGGCTCCTCTGTCCATGGGATTGTCCAGGCAAGAATACTAGAGTGGGTTGCCACGCCCTCCTCCAGGGGATCTTCTTGACCCAGGGATCAAACCTGGGTCTCCTGCATTGCTAGCAGATTCTTTACCATCTGAGCCACCAGGGAAGTCCAGTAACTGTCACAAAGACTTTAAAATTAAAATAATTTTAAGGAAAATGAGAGTCTCTATTACCAAATGGCCCAAGCTTCCTCCCTTTCTCCCTCAGATATGCCCTGAGCGCCTAATAAGGTTGAAGCATTGTTCTAGAAAAAACCAAGATTTTTTTCACATCGCCATCAACCTGAGAGAAATCTGGATCAATGGGTAAGCATTGACTTAGCAAAATATGCTTCCTGTTCATCCCTATTCCTGACGATTCAGAGGAGCCAGTCTGTGTTTGTGTCACATTTTACCTAGCTTCTAGATGGTGGGACATGATGGGCCTTTGCTGAATCAGACTGTCCAGCATCTGAACTACGAGGGCATAAGTGAAGCGCTGACCCACTCAGATTGAAGAAGAAATTTAAACTTGGGAAGAAACTTCCTCAGTAATATTTCTTAATCATAGGGTTAGTGATTTATATCAAAATACGAATGTGGATAGCAGCAATATATAACAGTGCTTCTGACAACCTTCATGTTTAAGCCAGATTATTTATATGTATTACAGGCTTATACTTGTTTGCAACATTGACAAATTTTCTTTTGTCTTTATACTTTACAACAACATCATTTGCTTTCATTTACCCATACAACAGAGAGGCTGTAGTTCAAAATGTCTTCCAAAGGAGCCACATCTTTAAACAAACGTAAAACATGTGGAAGAATCAAACAGCTAAACTAAAAAATAATAATAATAATAATAATGCATTTTCCAAGCTACTGATTGATATGTAAATGTAAAGAACATTTGGTTATAAGACTATATTTGCCTTCATTAAAACATTTACTGGATTCACTTTGGTTGAATATACTGTTTCTAGCTATTGGAAAAAAACAGCAAAAGTGTTAATAGCTATAGTATTTATAATAGTAAAACCAGAGCTGACATTTATTTTGTGTGACTTTTACAGGTTTAAGATTGATATGCTACAGATCAGATATCAAATTAACCATACTCTGATTCCCTCTCTAAATATATTTTTCTTTATACTTGAAAACAATGCTTATAGTCATCTATTCTAGTATTTTATGTTGTGCTTTTGGTTATTAATAACTAAAAGTTCAAATTCAAGAGCATGTCCTTATGATGTATCAACCATACATGTTATTTGCTCTTAACTACATTTTTACTTGGATAGTTTTTGTGTGCAAGTGATCACAGATTGAGTGTATAGTATAACAACTTTTAAAATTGCCTAAGTGACTCTCTCCACTGAACAAGCTATTTGGACAGGCCCATATGTACTTTGTTCAGTATGGTAAAAATACTAACATCAAAGACAATTTTCTCATAAATATTTTACACTAATTTAAAATAGAATCTTAGCAAACCTTGTAAGAAAAATACCAACTGACAGTCTTTCTCAATTGAACATCTCTACAAAGAGAATCGGAGAAGGCAATGGCAACCCACTCCAGTACTCTTGCCTGGAAAATCCCATGGATGGAGGAGCCTGGTAGGCTGCAGTCCATGGGGTCGATAAGCGTCAGACATGACTGAGCGAGTTCACTTTCACTTTTCACTTTCATGCATTGGAGAAGGAAATGGCAACCCACTCCAGTGTTCTTGCCTGGAGAATCCCAGGGACAGGGGAGCCTGCTGGGCTGCCATCTATGGGGTTGCACAGAGTCGGACATGACTGAAGTGACTTAGCAACAGCAGCAGCACAAAGAGAATAATTGCAACTGTAAATCATACATTGAATCTGATAAAGAAAATGGAAAATATCATGTGGCATGTTAGACTCAATTTTACTTACATTCAGTAAAGTAAAAAGAATTTGGTAATATTCACATAAAGAGCAAAAAGCCAGAAAAAAAAAAAAAAGCGTTTCCTACTAGGACTGGACTCTTATCTAGGTAGTCTGCAAAGACAACAAAAATGTGAAAGAAAACCAGAGAATATAGTGAATAATACTGTAACAACTTTGTATAGTGACTGATGGTAACTGGTCTCATTGAAGTGATCATTTCATAATGTACAAAAATGCTGATTCTCTATGGTACCACTGAAACTAATATAATATGTTAATTATAGCTCAATAAAAAGTATAAAATCATAAAGCATAATTTGATTAGTCCTTTTTTTTTTTTTATTCCCTAGCTCAGAGGGTAAGAAATCTGCCTGCAATGCAGGAGACCCAGGTTCAATCCCTGGGTCGGGAAGATGCCTGGAGAAGGGAATGGCAATCCACTCCAGTATTCTTGCCTGGAGAATTCCATGGACAGAGCCTTGTGGGCTATAGTCCGCATGATTGCAAAGAGTCCGACGTCTATGACTGAGTCACTAAACTAAAATCACTCACTCTTTTTTTATCTAGCCAGCTCAAGAGGAGAACTGATTAAAATCTAGCAGGAAAACACTGTGCAAACATGAGATGATCAAGCTGTGAAAATCACACCAAATGAAACAATTCAACTGAAAAGCTTGCCCCGTGTTGAGTTTGCTGGTGAGCAGCTGCCACTCAGTTATGCATTCCCATTTGCTATTGAAACTGGGTCCAGATTCATTTATTTGAAACCAACAATCTCAAGCTCAAACTACTTGTGCCTCATAGATGAAAATAAATGAAAGCTCCTGGTTTGTGTACCCTGGAACTTCAGAGAGTCCCTCATCAGATTCCTGAAATTTTCCTTGCTCCAAATTTTCCTCTTTCAAAGACCACTTAATCTAATTTATCACAGCTAGAGTAGTTGAGACATATGGCCAAATGAACAATGATACTTTCTGGAACCAGAAGAAATTGCTCTTTTACTCCAATTTTGCTTGCTGCACAGATAGCTATAATTTAGCAACTGACTCATTCAATGAAGTTTTAAAATATTCAAAGGTGGAAATAATGGGATTACTGTCCAGAAAAAAGACAGAAATAAAGTTGAATAAAACATCTGGAAATCTAGAATTTACTTTCAATGTCTAGAACCAGAAAAGTGAGGATTAAGAACCATTGTGAAATAAATAAATACTTGGCAAGATGAGTTATAGTAATGGTGAGGTTGTGAATGCCCTAGAAATTATAAAATTTTAATAAGCAAAATAAATGATAATTATGGCATTCTCTAAAGTAAAAGACAACTTAAACATCAAAGTACATTATTGGTGATTATAAAGGTTACGGAGAGAAAGATATGATGAAGTTGTGTTGGTTGAGAGACTGATAAAATGACTGATTAACCAATGTAGCTAAAAGAAGAAAACAAGTTACATAAAAATGAGACTGAAAGGACCTAATTAAACTTAAAAGCTTTTGTACAATGAAGGAAACTATAAGCAAGGTCAAAAGGCAGTCTTCAGAATGGGAGAAAATAATAGCAAATGAAACAACTGACAAAGAATTAATTTCCAAAAGATACACGCAACAGCTCACGCAGCTCAATACCAGAAAAACGAACAACCCATTCAAAAAGTGAGCCAAAGAACGAAACAGACATTTATCCAAAGACATTATCCATACAGATGGCTAATAAACATATGAAAAGATGCTTAACATACTCATTATTAGAGAAATGTAAATCAAAACCACAACGAGGTACCTCACACTGGTCAGAATGGTTGTCATCAAAAAGTCTACAAACAATAAATGCTGGAGAGGGTGTAGAGAAAAGGGAACCCTCTAACAGCATTCGTGAGAATGCAAACTGGTACAGCCATTATGGAGAACAGTGTGGAGATTCCTTTAAAAACTGGAAATAGAACTGCCATATGACCCAGCAATCCCACTGCTGGGCATACACACTGAGGAAACCAGAACTGAAAAAGACACATGTACCCCAATGCTTATTGCAGCACTATTTACAATACCTAGGATACGGAAGCAACCTAGATGTCCATCAGCAGATGAATGGATAAGGAAGTTGTGGTACACATACACAATGGAATATTACTCAGCTATAAAAATAATGCATTTGAATCAGTTCTAATGAGGTGGATGAAACTAGAGCCTATTATATACAAAGTGAAGAAAGTCAGAAAGAGCAATACAGATACAGTATATTAATGCATATATATGGGATTTAGAAAGATGGTAATGACGATCCTGTATGCAAGGCAGCAAAAGAGACACAGATGTAAAGAACAGACTTTTGGATTGTGTGGGAGAAGGTGAGGGTGGGATGACTTGAGAGAATAGCCTTGAAACATATATATTACTATATGGAAAATAGATGACCAGTGCAAGTTTGATGCATGAAGTAGGGCACTCAAAGTCAGTACTCTGGGACAACCCAGAGGGATAGAGTGGGGAAGGATGTGGGAAGGGGATTTGGGATGAGGGGACACATGTGCACCCGTGGCTGATTCATGTTAATACATGGCAAAAAACCACCACGTTAGTGTACAGTAATTATCCTCTAATTAAAATAAATAATGTAAAAAAATAAGATTAAAGACACAATATGCTGGAGAGAAAAAAACTGGAAGCTGCTAGGGCAAGGGTAACATAATTAATGAGAATGTAGGAAAGCTGAAAATATTGGAGTTTCTTGCTTTATAAATTTGACAATGCTGGATATGAAGCAGTCTTGAATGACACATGTAGCAACCTTAGAGTGGGCAACTGGCATGGTGTAGCAGAAAAACACCTGTAGCTTCTTTTAGGCTTTTCCTAAAAGAGCTAGTAAGGACAAGAAACTGTATGATCAGAACACTAAGACTGTTAGTATATAAATGTTGAGTTACTAAAACTAAAACTAATGGGTAAAAGAAAAAAGGGTGAGTTTGCTATTAATATACTCAAGGAGAATAAATTAATTCATTGTTTCAAATAACCATGTAACATTTATTGAGTCCCTTCTACTTTTCATTAACACTGAATCAAGTATAAGAAATAACATAAGTTTTTACCTTAAAGGTGGGAACCAAATTTATATGGAAGTAACATGGATATCTAAAGAAACTCAAAAGAACTTATTTCTTTCATCAATAATAAACCAACCTTAAAATAAATGTTAAAGAGTCTTCTCTAAATAGAAAAAAAAATAAAAATATATGGGAAAGAAAAGTCTCACAGAAAAGGCAAATATATAATAAGGACTAACAATCAAACAATAAAATAAGCCAGTATAAAGATTAAAAGACAGAAAATTATAAAAGCAACTATAACTACAATAAACAGTTAAGGTATAACCACAAAGATATAAAATAGAACATCAAAAACACAAAAGGTAGAGGCAGGGAGTAAAAATGCATATCTTATAGAGTATGTGTGAAATTAAATGACTAAGTTTGCAACAAGTAGATACAATTATAGATCAACATAGATGAATCTCATGCTAACCACAAATCAAAAACCCACCATGGATATAAAACTAAAAAGAAAGGAACACAAGCATGCTAACAAAAATCATCAAGTAATAAGAATAAAAAAACAAAGAACTACAAAACAACCAGAAAACAAGTAATAAAATGGCAGTAAGTAAATACCTCACGGGTTTCCTTAAGGATCAACTGGTTTGATCTGGCTATCCAAATGATTCTCAAGAGTCTTCTTCAGCTTCACAATTTGAATGCTTCAGTTCTTTGGTGCTCAGCCTTCTTTATGGTCCAACTCTCACATCTGTACATGTACTACTGGAAAAACCACAGCTTTGACTACACAGACTTTTGTTGGCAAAACGATGTCCTTAAGGAAATCAACTCTGAACATCCATTGGAAGAACTGATGTGAAGCTGAAGCTCCACTTCTTTGGCCACCTGATGTGAAAAACTGACTCACTGGAGAAGACCCTGATGCTAGGAGAGATTGAGGTCAGGAGGAGAAGGGGACAACAGAGGATGAGATGATTGGATGGCATCACTGACTCAATGGACATGAGATTAAGCAAAGTCTGAGAGACAGTAAAGGATGGGGAAACCTGGCATGCTGCAGTCCATGGGGTTGCAAAGAGTCGGATACAACCAAGTGACTGAAAAACAGTAACATCTACAAAGAACCTATTTCCAAATAAGGTTATTCTCACAGATGTAAGACCTGAAACCATAAAACTCTTACAAGAGAACATAGACTGGACACTCTGAAATAAATCATAGCAATACTTTCTTTAGGTCCTAACGCAAAAGAAACAAAAGCAAAAATAAACAAAGGGGGCCTAATCAAAGTTAAAAGCTTTTGCACAGCAAAAGAAAACATCAACAGGATGAAAAGACAATCTATGAAATGAGAGAAAGTACTTGCAAATGATGAGACTGACAAATGCATTGTTCCCTATCATCAAAATCAACCACAAATGCTCATCCATTAATGCTGATCTTTAATGAGATTTTACATATTTCATGTTTGAAAATGAGTTTTTACAAAGACAAGTATTGCCAAATACTGATATCAATATACAAAAATATTATTTTAATTGAGTATATTCATCCCTTGGAAGGCATTTGTCTTCAGTTTATTTTCTCTGGATAAATTTCTTAATCTACTGCAATCAAAGATGATTTAATTAATTCAACATCAGAAAATGGCTTTCCTTGCTTAACTAACAAATGAATGACTCAGAAACTTTCTATGGTTGCATCTTCATTTTCATTTGTATTTTTGAGAAGGAATTCTTCTATGATGCAATATTAAATTTTAGTTTTCTAATTTTTATGAATGCTGTTTTCTTGTTAATTGGGAATATTACTGACAAGTGCTCAGTTTGGTGATGTTGACCTATTTTATTATTTTTGCAAAACCACAGTGCCACTGCTTTGCCAATCATGTGGTATGACCATACATGTGGCACTTGAAAGACTACAGAATTATAACGGTGTCACTGTGATTGGAACTGCACTGAACAGCAACGCAAAGAGATGAGAGCATAGTATACAGTCTCTGTGGCTGCTACTCAGCTTTGACATTAGAGTGTAGGAATAATCACAGGTGGATACATAAACAGATAAGCATAAATAAAACTAATAAAACTTTATTTTATAGCACTGAAATTTGAATATAATTTTCACATCAGGAAATATTCTTCTTTTGATTTTTTTTAACCATTTCTAAATGTAAAAACCACTCAGCTTAAAGGCCCAGCAAAAACAGACAGGCCATATTTGGTTCACAGACCATAATTTCCAGTCCTTGTTGGACAGCATAGATGTTTCATGCTCAAAGGCAAAACAGAGTGGGTTCTCAATCAGGAACTTCATGTGTCACTATAGAATTTAAGTTGAATATGGATGGCACAATATTCATTTCAGAAACATCATTTCATATAAGACTTTATGCAAGATGCATGATAAAAGTCAAACACTGAAATATTATTTGATGCACTCCTTAAGGCAGTGTTTCTTGACATGGAGCAAACATTAAGAGGTGGTGCTTAGTAAATGTATATTCATGCACCATAAACGTATATTCATGTTCCTTTAATTTGTTTCATTAGAAATCTGTATGTTTCGTTAGGTATGAGGTTAGTTTCCATGCGTACTAAATTTCAAGAACAACCTCCTAGGTAAAGAGATATATTGGTAGGTATTATAAGTGATGAAATCAATGTTTCATGTTCCTGATTGAAACCAAAGAAGTTCATGTGAATATCTAATTATCTACAAAAATGTTCTCAAAACTGACTGTAGCATAAGCCCATTTGGTAAATCTCTCTCTAACGAATTGTTATGAGAGCAAAGGGAAAATAGAAAACTCAGTCTTACATGCATGCTAAGCATACACACGTGGTATACACAGAGAAGCATAAACATTGGCATGCAATCTTCTATGCCACAGTAGGAAGCAATTCAATGTATCTATAAAATTTTTATAAATTTCTCATTTTATCCTTATTATTCAGGCTATAATTCCATATAGGACTTCATTTATGATTATCAGGAATTTGCATATTGGGAGGGCATTAGGAGAGAAAAGACTAATAATTCCAAATCTGACTTGAATTCATGTTTTTCCCAGAAAACTTTTCTTTTGGGCAAAATCTTTATTCCTTAAAACTCTGAAGCTTGTGCTAACTAATGTGACCAAGACTTAATGTAAATAATTTTTCATTTAATCCTTAGACAGTACAGGGATTCTCCAATATTCTCATTTGTGTTAACTAAAAATTTTAACATTTTAAGATATGTTCACACAAATTCAACTCCAAAATATAAGATAAATAAATAATATTTTCTTAAAACATAACACAGACTACATTAACAAAGGCAGATAAAGATGACAATTTTTTAAATAATGCATCTGGGTATACTTGCTACATACTAAGAGCTTATATTTAAAGTCAAAACTGTAAAAGAATTATAATCTGAATTTTGAAAATTCCATAGTAGCCTTTTAAATATAAAATACACATTAATATAATGTGGAGACTTACATACATTTGAGAAATATGCACTCAACATTAAAAAGCAAGGACTTTTATTTATTGCATAAACAATACCGAAGCAATAGCAAAAAATTTTTAATGAAAAAATATATAAAATCTCACTACTTTAACAAATGAATACTATTATCCATTTCTCAAGTCGAAATGCACTCATTCTTCTCACATAGTGGGGATAAAAGTTTGTTTCCTTGAAAAACCAAGAATTTTCTACATTGCCTCATCGTAATTAAGAGTCATTTATGGTAATGGGACAGGTCTTCCACAAGCCTCTTACGCTTATCCCTCAGAGGGCAGACAGAATGGAAACAACAAACACAGAAAACTAAGCAAACTGATCACTTGGATCACAGCCTTGTCTAACTCAATGAAACTATGAGCCATGCTGTGTAGGGCCACCCAAGACAGACAAGTCTTGGTGGAGAGTTCTGACAAAACATGGTGCACTAGAGAAGGGAACAGCAAACCACTTCAGTATTCTTGCCTTGAAAACTCCATGTACAGTATGAAAAGGCAAAAAGACAAGACACTGAAAGATGACAGAAGCAGAAGATATTAAGAAGAGGTGGTAAGAATACACAGAAGAACTGTACAAAAAAGATCTTCATGACCCAGATAATCACCATGGTGTGATCACTCACCTAGAGCCAGACATCTTGAAATGTAAAGTCAAGTGGGCCTTAGAAAGCATCACTACGAACAAAGCTAGTGGAGGTGATGGAATTCCAGTTGAGCTCTTTCAAATCCTAAAAGATGATGCTGTGAAACTGCTGCACTCAATATGCCAGCAAATTTGGAAAACTCAGCAGTGGCCACAGAACTGGAAAAGGTCAGTTTTAATTCCATTCGCTAAGAAAGGCAATGCCAAACAATGCTCAAACTAACACACAATTGCACTCATCTCACATGCTAGCAAAGTAATGCTCAAAATCCTCCAAGCCAGGCTTCAACAATACATGAACTGTGAACTTCCAGATGTACAAGCTGGCTTTAGAAAAGGCAGAGGAACCAGAGATTAAATTGCCAACATCCGCTGGATCATGGAAAAAGCAAGAGAGTTCCAGAAAAACATCTACTCCTGCTTTATTGACTATGACAACACCTTTGACTGCGTGGATCACAATAAACTGTGGAAAATTCTTCAAGAGATGGGAATACCAGACCATCTGACCTGCCTCTTGAGAAACCTGTATGCAGGTCAGGAAGCAACAGTTAGAACCGGACATGGAACTACAGACTAGTTCCAAGTTGGGACAGAAGTATGTCAAGGTTGTATACTGTCACCTGGCTTATTTAACTTAAACGCAGAGTACATCATGCAAAATGCCAGTATGGATCAAGATTGCCAGGAGAAATATCAATAACTTCAGATACGCAGATGATACCACCCATATGGCAGAAAGCCAAGAGGAACTAAACAGCCTCTTGATGAAAGTAAAAGAGAATAGTGAAAAAGCTGGTTTAAAACTCAGCATTCAAAAAACAAATATCATGGCATCCTGTTTCATCACATCATGGCAAAGAAATGGGGAAACAATAGGAACAGTGACAGACTTTATTTTCTTGGGCTCCAAAGTCACTGCAAATGGTGACTGCAGCCATGAAATTAAAAGACACTTGCTCCTCAGAAGGAAAGGTATGATGAAACTAGACAATATACTAAAAAGCAGAGATATTACTTTGCTGACAAATGTATGTATAGTCAAAGCTATGGTTTTTCCAGTAGTCATGTATAGATGTGAGAACTGGATCATAAAGTTGAGCGCCAAAGAATTGATGCTGTTGAACTTTGGGGCTAGAGAAGACTCATGAGAGTCCCTTGAACTGCAAGGAGAGCAAACCAGTCAATCCTACAGGAAATTGGTCCTGAACATTCATTGGAAAGATTGATGCTGAAGCTGAATCTCCAATACTTTGGCCACCTGATACAAAGAACTGAATCCCTGGAAAAGACCCTGATGCTGGGAAAGATTGAAGGTAGGAGAAGGGGAAAATAGAAGATGAGATGGTTGGATGGCATCACCGACTCAACAGACATGAGTTTGAGCAGGCTCCAGGAGTTACTGATGAACAGAGAAGCCTGGTGTGCTGCATTCCATGGCGTCACAAAGAGCTTGACATGACTGACCAACTGACCTGAATTGGTAGCAATGGTATTAAGTAGGTGAATTCTGAAATTATTCAGCAGTTTTTGAATGCTGGATAATGAGGTTAATTGCTAAAAATATATTCAAGCAAGAGCCAACTGAAGGGAAACCAGCCATGTTTTCCTAATCTTTAAATGGAGATTAGGGTTAGGTAGGAGATAACTCGGAGAAGGCAATGGCACCCCACTCCAGTACTCTTGCCTGGAAAATCCCATGGATGGAGGAACCTGGTGGGCTGCAGTCCATGGGGTCGCTAGGAGTTGGACACGACTGAGTGACTTCACTTTACTTTTCACTTTCATGCATTGGAGAAGGAAATGGCAACCCACTCCAGTGTTCTTGCCTGGAGAATCCCAGGGATGGAGGAGCCTGCTGGGCTGCGGTCTATGGGGTCGCACAGAGTCGGACACGACTGAAGCGAATTAGCAGCAGCAGGAGATAACTTTCCCTATTAGGTGAATATACCAGTGCTTTTGTCACAACACTTACTAAGCAGTTAGTATGGCACCGACTATAAGTTGTTCCATACCTCTTTTCCTCTTCTCCTAGGCATACAGGTAGATTATATTCTTATCTTTCCTTACAGTGGGGTTTGGCCACATGACAGAGTTTTGGTAATAGAACATTAGCACAATCTATGTGCTCCACTTCTATATCAGCAAATCAGGCTTCCCAGAAGCCAACTTCCATGATCTTTCTCATTTTTTCACTGGAAGGAGACAACTATACAACCTTGGAAACCATGTCTTGCATATGACAGAGACTTCCATTAAGCTGGGTTTCTGAATGACTGAGTGGAATGAAACATTTCTTACTTTCCACTAAACTGGAATAGCTCAGCAGTGTTTTGTGAACAAGAAATAAACTAGTTGTTCAAATAGTGATAAATGTTGTGGACCATTTTCTACAGCAGCTACTATTACCCTATTATTACGTAATTGGGGATATAGGCAAAGAGGAAGTTGCATTTTCTCCCTTTCTTCTTTCCAAGACAAAACTGCTAGCACTCTTGTCCGTATCGCCTCTGATTTCACTGTCATTACCATTTCTAGTTTCTACTTGAACCTGTGGTCGAGTCTAAAGCCAACGACTATATGATCTAGCTATTCAAAAACTGGGTGAGGCTTATCCAATTTCTATCATCACATCTAAAATGGTAAAATAATCAGTTTGTCCTTTAGTCTTAGTTCTTCTTAACTGACAACTCCAATAATATAAAACCATGTATATCAACAATCTCTAAAACAGAATGTATCAGAACTGACTGAAACCTCCAAAAGTTCTTGGTACATCTGCAAATATAGTTCTATCTAGGACAGGCTGCTATTACATGAGATTGTTTTAGCAACTAATATTTATCCATTTATTAAAATTAAAGGCTTGAAGAAAGGCACGCTGCTCCTGCAGTTTCAGGAATGTCTGATCTTTTGCCGACAATAACAGATCCCATGGTCTGTAGCCCACCAGGCTCCTCTGTCCTTGGAATTCTCCTGGCAAGGATACTGGAGTGGATTGCCATTTCCTTCTCCAGGGGATCTTCCCAACTCAGGAGTTGAACCCAGGTCTCCTGCATTGCCGGTGGATTCTTAGCCATCTGAGCCACCAAGGAAGCCTGCCAACAATAACACTGACATGTAATCATGCCTATTATCTGCTATATCTATCAGGAACCTAATCATAAAATATAACTGTACGGCATTATGCATTATTCTTAGAAATGAACAAAATATGAGATTCCTTAACTGCAACTTGCATCATCTCTATATGCAACTGACCTCAACTAGATCTTCAGTTTAACTTTGCATTCCTTAAATTCAGCTGACAACCTATCTTATTTCTTATGATAGCCCTTCCAGAACTTTTCTACTCTTCTGAAGTATCCTCCTCCAACCCTGTATTTCTCATTTTCAGCAGTTAAGTTCCTGAGAAGATGCAGGCCATTATAATGAGTTCACTCAAATTCTTCACCTTTCACCTATCTACATATGTCTTCAGCTATTCGTTCCTCCTTACTTCCCGAAGCAGATGAGTAACTTTACAGCATCTCTTTGAAGCCTTATCACACACAACCGCCTAGATGCGAGATACACACCCCCATCTTACGTCCTTACTGTTTATTTTCACCTCCTCCAGATTTTCTCTATCAAGCTTTCTCATTTTCCCAGGCTATACAATTTTCTCTTCCTCTCTATTAGTTTTAGAGTCTAAAGCAAAATTCTCTACACCCATGAGGACAAAAAAAAGTTAAAGAGAAATCTCCCTCAGGGACTTTCAATATTATCCCCACCTTTTTCTTTTTGCTAACAAATTTTTAAAAGGAGAACCTACATTTTCCCCTTCTTTTCCTTTCTAGGCACTGGTTTTTTAATTTGCTTTAGTCTAGATTTATGAAGAAGTGTGCAGGATATTGTCAGCTGAAGATGGACTAAGATAGACATCAAAATAGAAGTGTAGAGGTAAGACAAAATGACAACATGTTTGGAGGGAAATACATGTATCTTCTTGGGCAGTTGCAGGGAAAGAAAGGAAAAAGGGCTGGAAAAGTAGAATATGATAGATGGCTGTTGTTGTTGTTTAGTTGCTAAGTTGTGTTTGACTCTTTGTGACCCCATGGACTGTAGCCTGCCAGGCGTCTCTGTCCATGGAATTTCCCAGGCAAGAATACTGGAGTCGGTTTCCATTTCCTTATCCAGGTAGAGAATTCAGAATATCAGTATTTATGTAGTATATCCAGTGGTTTCATTACAGTTTTTTTTTTTTAAGCAAAGAAATATTTTACAACCTCTAAAGCCACCAAAATATGAGAATACACTTTAAATTCAAGAAAATGGGTAAGCCAGGGACCTCAGCTACCCTTCTTAGTCCCATATTCTCATATTTTTCTGCTTCCTATCACTTATTTCTCTATATTCCTCTGCCTTTAGACCAGTTCTAGTTATCTACATACTTATCTCATGATAACAGTTCACAGCTTTCTTTACCACTATCATAACTGACATTTTCATATGTTATATTTCACTTAATATATGAAATACAGTGAAAAGAAATCTGAATGTGTAAATAAGCCACTAATATAGGATACTCTGGTTACAAATGAGGAAAACTAACTGTTTAACATCACTTACAATATTTCTTATGGACTTTTAAGACATTCTTTCACAAGGTTGTTCAAACTATAATGGGGAACTTATTGAACCAATAATTTAGCCTTCCAAACAAATTTGCTCTTTTAGAAATATATATGTCACTATTCCTTCTAAGGAAATGGAAACCCACTCCAGTGTTCTTGCCTGGAGAATCCCAGGGACGGGGGAGCCTGGTGGGCTGCTGTCTATGGGGTCACACAGAGTCGGACACGACTGAAGTGACTTAGCATAGCATAGCATAGCATGGCATTCCTTCTAAGTTTCCTCATGAAAGTGTGAAAGTATTAGTCACCCAGTTCTGTCCTTCTTTCTGAGACCCCATGGACTGTAGACCACCAGGCTTCTCTGTTCAGGGAAATCTCCAGCAAAGAATACTGGAGTGGGTAGCCATGGCCTTCTCCAGGGGATCTTCCCAACCCAGGGACTGAACCCAGGTCTCCTGCATTACAGGCAGATTCTTTACCATCTGAGCCACCAGGGAAACTCATTTTTTTCATGGAGTTATCATATATGATAGCTTTAAGGTGCCTGCTGTGGCAAAGTCCATAGGCTGACCTTATATGTGCATAACTATCTATATGCATTAATTCACTGATTTTTGACTTATTGATTTTTCTCTATGTTCTGGACACTGAATCATATTCTTTACATTGATTAAGTTAATTTTTAAAAGAATAAAGAAGAATAAAGGTGGCCCAGAGAAGTCAAAGGTTTTAGCTAAAGTGGAACAGACAGGATCTGCCCAGTCAGATGAGTACCTGGCCCACACTTCTTTCATCACATAATTGCACCAAAGGTTGCCACCTTTCCCAAGACCTAGTAAAAATGGTTGGTGCAGACAACAGAGGCAAGGAGCATTTTCACAGAAATATCACAATTTAAGGGAAAAGGAACCTGAGAAAAGAGATGTTCAATTTTCTCACAGTAATAAGCAGATGTGTGCATCCATTTACCTGGTTTTCAGATTAGATATTGCTCTGTAAAAACTGAGCAGAAATTTGAGTATTTTTCTGTATGGAAGTGAAGGATCAAGATTATTCATGTACTGTTGATTGAAGTGAAAGTCACTCAGTTGTGTCCGACTCTTTGTGACCCCATGGACTATACAGTCTATGGAATTCTCCAGGCCAGAATACTGGAGTGAGTAGCCTTTCCCGTCTCCAGGAAATCTTCCCAACCCAAGGATCAAACCCAGGTCTCCCATATAGCAGGCAGATTCTTTACTCGCTGAGCCAGTCTTTCAGAAATTGACATCTCCTTGAGGTCATAGAGTAGTAGTTACAGACAGCAGATCAGTAGATCCAGGTCCAAACAAAGACCAGTTTTTGGTCAGAAAGATTTCAGTTTAATGAATAAGAAAACTACAGATGTTAATTGAAGTTAACCTGAAAAAGGACCTATTAACTTCTTTATTAGCAGACAAATGCTATGTTTGTGTCAAGGGGAGGGAGTAGATTCCCCTCTAGTCCCACTAAGACAGGACAGGTCATGGAGGTTGAAATAGACTTAAGCAGGAAAAAGACAGCTGAGTATATGTCGAGCTGAAGGTTGATCTAACTGTGAAAGATGGCATTAGCACAGTTTATTTCCATAACATCTTTCCAGAAAGTTAAGCAGTTTTTCTTCCATTATGTCAATTTTTCCAAGGCTAGTCTCGAAATGCTCTATGAATCAGAAGACAGACTCAACTGGAATAATTTCCAGTTTATCTGATGAGGCTTATTTGTTATATGATATAGGATTTTAAACCCCACTAGAAATTAACTAGGGTGAAATACTTAATATAGGAAAACTTAATTGAGACATCATATGTTTATTTTTTAAAAATCAAAATGCAAAATATTGGCAGATCCATTTATTTCTTACTTAGCAGATGCTGTAAGGCAAAATGGCCGGGAAAAAATATTCAATAAAATTCCAGAATTTACCCAAATAGCAATGACTTTAAAAGGGACCCATAACTTTAAAAGGGACCCTAGTCAAAAAAAAAAAAAAAGACAAAAAAACAAAACAAAACAAAACAAAAAAAATAAATAAAAGGGACCCTAGTCATATGGTCTTATCTGAGTACAGTTTTCTAGAATGACCTAATATCAATCACAGACATGCAGATTAGCCTTCATTGATGCCAATATTTTAGACATTTGGTAAGATATTTATCTTCATTCCACTAAAAAAACAGCTTAGTGCAGTATATTAAAGCAGAGAAGTAATTTATTTCTGCAGAATTTCCAAGACAAATTTTCTGTGCCATACGTTTTCTTAATTGTTAAATGTTTCTTTAACAGAAGGGGAAAATGAAGTAAATTAAATATGGATTCATGAAACATATGTAAAAAGGGTTTCTGAAAAATGAATATTTATAAACATTGAATTACATTCTCTATACTGCATTAAGCTAAAGAAAATACAAAGATGTAAAGAGAACTTCCTAAATTTGTGATTAACTTGAGTAATGGAAAAGGGCTAAGAAGATTCTTGAAAGGCTATTATAAAAATAAATCTATTTATGCATCTCCTCAAGCATCACTGTAGAGTTTTTCCACTCTGCCTCATTCTCCCACCTGTTTGGAAAGATATGCCCTGGCAGTGTGTCTAGAACCTAATATCATTCCTAACCACATACAAATTGAATTCCAGCCTCATAGCATCAAATCTCTGGGGAATCAAATCTGGCCGTATACAAAGAACACAAACTGTTCCTTAACAAGATGGCAGGTATTTGGCACTTGGTATGGATTTTGTTTAAACAAGCTGATTAGCAGTATCATGTTGGCAAGTTCATTGTTTATAATCATTCTATTTCATTTGCCTATAAAAAGTAGAAGCACACATTCTGTTTTATAAGCCTGGTATGAATCAGTAGGAATTTTTTCCCCTTCTGGAGTAAATACTGCATAGCTAAAACAAGGGGGAAAACAGATAATTTAAGTACAAGGGATTTTAAAGCCCACCAACATTGCCATAAGGAAAAGGTTTCTGCTAACAATTACCCCGTTAACCACATTTAAACTCTGGTGGGGAAAAAAAAAAAAAGACACACACCAGTAAATCTCTCTGTATTTTCTGCCTAAAACCAGTGTAGATAAATGGACTCTCATCTAGGATTATTACTTTTTTCATGTAAATATATTTCTTCTTTTTTGAAATTGAGATATAGTTGTTTACAATGTAAAGTTTCTGCAGTACAATGAAGTGAATCAGCTATATGTATACATATATGTATATAGTCTATGGTTTTTCCAGTGGTCATGTATGGATGTGAAAGTTGAACTGTGAAGAAAGCTGAGCGCCGAAGAATTGATGCTTTTGAAGTGGTGTTGGAGAAGACTCTTGAGAGTCCCATGGACTGCAAGGAGATCCAACCAGTCCATTCTAAAGGAGATTAGTCCTGGGTGTTCTTTGGAAGGACTGATGCTAAAGCTGAAACTCCAATACTTTGGCCACCTCATGCAAAGAGTTGACTCATTGGAAAAGACTCTGATGCTGGGAGGGATTAGGGGCAGGAGGAGAAGGGGACGACAGAGGATGAGATGGCTGGATGGCATCACCCACTCGATGGATGTGACTTTGGGTGAAGTCCAGGAATTGGTGATGGACAGGGAGACCTGGCGTGCTGCAAGTCATGGGGTCACAAAGAGTCAGACAGGACTGAGAGAATGAACTGAACTGAACTGAACTGAACTGAACTGATATATATCCAAGTCCTTCCTCTTGAACTTCTCTCCAACCCCCTCATCCCATGCATCTAGATTAGGTTTAATACTTTTAAATATCGTTTTCAATCCTTATAGCCAAAGGAGTCTTAGCACTTTTTCAAGAGAATCAAAAATTTTAGGTAATTTTTAAAAAACAAGTAACTTCATTAAACTTTTTTGGTGATTGGGATTTGATCATTGAATATCAAGATATAGACATTTTTAATACAAATATAATTTCTATTTTAACAGGGGCCAAGCTATGAGAAGGATGGCATCACTGACTCGATGGACATGAGTTTGAGCAAGCTCCAGGAGTTGGTGATGGACAGGGAAGCCTGGAGTGCTGCAGTCCATGGGGTAGCCAAGAGCTGGACATGACTGAGCGACTGAACTCAACTGAAGGTGTGAGAAATCTGTTTTCTTTATTCCCTTACTCATTTAATATATTTCTTTCTAACCCAACCCAAAGATTCTTAAATCATATCCTCAACTATTTGATGCTTTTGATTTTTTCATTTAAAAATTTTTATTGAAATGCAGTTGATTTATGGTATTGTGTTTGTTTCAGATGTACATAAAGTGATCCACATATATAAATATATATATATACATATACACTTCTCTTATATTCTCTTCCATTATAGATTATTACTTTTATTTTTCCATTTTTTTATCTTTATTGTAATCTCTACTATTGTTTTTAGGATCACTGTCCATTATCCCTTTCATTCCAAGTATGGGAAGCAAAATCATATAGTACCTAGAGATAAGAACTTTGGTAACAGGCAGTCCTGGGTTCAAGGTCACGCACTCCAGCTTAGCCTCTTAGACTTCAAGATTCCTCATCTGGTACCCATCTTGCTTGCTTCTGAGGGTCCAGTGAGATAATTCATGTAAATGCTTAGAACAGTGGATGACTCAGAATAAATGTCTTTTCCATTAGTAAATAGTTAATATTAGTTTTTATCTTGATTTTTATTAAGCATTTGCCTTTCCTTTCCCTCCTCTGGTTTTATACAAACTCAGTCTGTAAATATATTAAAGCTATTCTTTCATTTAAAATATTTAAAACTTTTATTTGTAAAAACTTTATTAAAAATTTCTTCCTCTCTCTGGCTACTGTCATACCTATTTTTCTCTCATCTATAACTTCTTGAAAGAATGTGCTAGATATTCTATCACCACATTCTCATTTTATTTATTCCCGAATACACTGGTTTCTGTTTAGTTCCCAAACCCTAGCACGTTTTTGAAGGAAACCTTAGCCTACTTACATTCTTCTATCCAGAACCCTTGCTAGAACTGCAGGCTCATCTTCTGGTAGTACTTCATTAGCTGGAAATATGACTGACATCTCAGACTCAGTAAGTCTAAATTAAAACATAATCTTAATTTTCAAGTATACTTTGCCTCTTCTATAGCCCATTCCAATTATCAGCACCATTACTACCCATTTTATAATATTAAAATAATATAACATCAAGTACAAACTACAACAGCATTTATTTCTGCTTTATTGACTATGCCAAAGCCTTTGACTATGTGGAACACAATAAACTGGAAAATACTGAAAGAGACAGGAATACCAGACCACCTCACCTGCCTCTTGAGAAACCTGTATGCAGGTCAGGAAGCAACAGTTAGAACTGGACACGGAACAACAGACTGGTTCCAAATAGGAAAAGGAGTACATCAAGACTGTATATTGTCACCCTGCTTATTTAACTTATATGCACATTTCCCATCATGAGAAATGCTGGGCTGGATGAAGCACAAGCTGGAATCAAGACTGCTGGGAGAAATATCAAAAACCTCAGATATGCAGATGACACCACCCTTATGGCAGAAAGTGAAGAACTAAAGAGCCCCTTGATGAAAGTGAAAGAGGAGAGTGAAGAACTTGGCTTAAAGCTCAACATTCAGAAAATGAAGATCATGGCATCTGGTCCCATCACTTCATGGCAAATAGATGGGGAAACAGTGGAAACAGTGTCAGACTTTATTTTGGGGGGCTCCAAAATCACTGCAGAT
>NW_011494800.1:3256054-3262113 GCF_000754665.1 Bison bison bison | reverse complement strand
TCCATCTAGTCAAGGCTATGGTTTTTCCAGTGGTCACGTATGGATGTGAGAGTTGGACTGTGAAGAAAGCTGAGCGCTGAAGAATTGATGCTTTTGAACTGTGGTGTTGGAGAAGACTCTTGAGAGTCCCTTGGACTGCAAGAAGATCCAACCAGTCCATCCTAAAGGAGATTAGTCCTGGGTGTTCATTGGTAGGACTGATGTTGAAGCTGAAACTCCAATATTTTGGCCACTTGATGCAAAGTGCTGACTCATTTGAAGATTGAAGGCAGGAGGAGAAGGGGATGACAGAGAATAAGATGGTTAGATGGCATCACCGACTCTATGGACATGGAGTTTGGGTAAACTCTGGGAGTTGGTGATGGACAGGGAGGCCTGGCGTGCTGCAGTTCATGGGATGGCAGAGTCGGACACAACTGAGTGACTGAACTAAACTGAACAACAGCAATAACTAAAACTATTTAAATTTTTATTGCATACCAAGTATTGTTCTAAGAATTTACAAACATTAACTTACTAGTGGTCAAAAAAAAAAATCCTAGGAAGTAATAACTATACATATCTGATGAAAAGAAGGCTTAAGTAACTTGCCCAAGGTCACACAGCTAGTAAGTAGTAAAACCAGTGTTCTGCCTTGTGAATCTGTACATTTGACCAAACTTTACTTTTTTGACCTCAACTTGGAAGCTATGCAAGAAGATGAAAGTCACATTTAACTTCTCAATTTCCTTTCTACCTCCTTTATTGCGTTAGTATTCCACACTTGGCGCATTTTAGCTCCTATATATCTAACAAAGAGATCTCTTCAGATTCTCATTTTATCCCACCTATATGGTTACTAGATTCTTTGCTTCTAGTTCTTTCCAATCCCCCCACCCTAATCCTGCCAAAAAGATCTGTCTAATATTAAATTCTGATGAGTTCCTTCCCTGCTTCAATGGTCCCAGTTTACTTTTAGTATAAAACTAAGTTTCAGTATCAGAAACTGCTTACCTCTTCAGTGCCAACTCTTGTCAGTTTCATCCACATGTGTAACCAGGGAGGTCCAAATTGAGTATAGACTGTGTCCAGAGCTGAAGTTCAGGTACGTGTGATAACTCAGCAGTCTACTAAGCAGAGGACTGGGAGAGTTTAAACATAAGGACAAAAAATACATAAACTCAAAAAACCAAAAACTAGACAAAAAAGAAAAAAGGGACAGGAGATTAGGAGTCCGGGTAAGTGTGAAAAATAACACAATGAGTTAATTTTGGACATACTGAGGTTGAGGCACCAGTAGTAAATCCACATGGCAATGTACAACAAATGAACTTGCATTAGAAACAAAACCCTTGGCTATCAGAGGTAAGGAGCTCTTCCAAATAGATCACAATGACTATTTCTTCAACTCTTTCTTCTGGAACTTGACTGTCTATAACAACTGAAGACAAAAATATAAATAGTACCTGATGTGAAAAAGTTTTCCGCCCCCTGGTGGCTCAGACGGTAAAAATCTGCCTGCAATGCAGACCTGGGTTCTATCCCTGGGTCAGGAAGATGCCCTAGAGAAGTAAATGGCAACCCACTCCAGCATTCTTGCCTGGGGAATCCCAAGGACAGAGGAGCCTGGTGGGCTACAGTCCCCAGGGTTGCAAAGAGTTGGACACGCCTGAGGGACTAACACACACATGACAAAAATTGTCAGTGTCATAGCTGAATGTAGGAAGATTGAGGAATTGTGGACGACTGCACCAATTGTGGCTCCAATATTTGGCCACCTGATGTGAAGAGCCGACTCATCAGAAAAGACCCTGATGCTGCAAAAGACTGAGGACAGGAGGATAGAGGGAAACAGAGGATGAGATGGTAGGATTAACTCAATGGACATGACTTTGAACAAACTCTGGGAGATAATGAAAGACAGGGAAGCAGGCATGCTGCAGTCCATGGGGTTGCAAAGAGTCAGACACAACCTAGCGACTGAACAACAATTGAAGAAGCTGTAAAATATCAGCTAACAGCATCTTGGGATCCTCTAATAAAGCCTAAGTCAGAGGAGAGAAAGTCACCTGCCCGTTATCCATTTTGCCACAGATTGCTTCCCATCTTGGGCACTATGGGAATTCCAAGTGTTTCTGGCACTTCCTGGTGGAATAGTAAGTGTGTTTCCTGCATCTGGAAGCAATGTGGCCATTGGTTGGGAACTGTTGGGTCTGGAAAAGCAGCCACAGATAACATGGTATCTGTTGAAACAGCAATGAAGTGCTATAGAGTGAAATGTTGACAGGCCACCCACAGCCCAACAGAGAGCCTGCCCAGTACAACAGAGCAAATGCAGAACCTGTTTGGAAGAAGTCTGTCATAAACACGTTAGAGATAATATTGACTAATCTTAGTCACAACTAGGTTGCCAGGTGGCGAGGTATATCAGTTATATCCCCATGGTGTCAGGGAGCCTAAGGCACTTACTGTAAACAAGAAAGAAGTTGCAAAATTTAAATATCACTGTTAAATGACTTCTGAGGTGCCAGTGAGCTTATAGGGACTCAGGAAATTCAAACTGTGCCAGTAATATTAAAGAATTTGTCATTTTCCAGATAAACCTGACCTGCTTACTGTTCATTCTAACTCTACTTTTATTCAAAACTTTATAAGAGCATTAGTCCTTATATTGGGTAGGCCAAAATGTTCATTCAAATGTTTCCATAACACCTTACAGTCATTTTCCATAATACTTTGTAAAAAAACTTATTTTGTATTGGGGTATAGCTGATTAACAATGTTGTGACATTTCAGGTGAACAGCGAAAGGATTCAGCCATACACACACATGTATCCATTCTGCCCCAAACTCCCCTCCCATCCAGGCTGCGACATAATGTTGAACAGAGTTCCCTGTGTAGAACAGTAGGTCCTCAAGGATTATCTATTTTAAATACAGTGGTGTGTACTTAACATCAATATGTTTCAAGGGTACTGAACTTCACTTCATCTTTTCCACTGACACAATAGACTATAATTCAAATTTCTTCTCTTCACAAAAGGTCACGTGTGATTTGTGTCCGGCCGCCCACTCCCATCCTCTTCTCATACTACTCTTCCAGTACTTGCCGTTCAAGCACATTGGCCTTTCTTACTTCTTCATGCACGTTAAGCTCATTTATGCCTCAAGGTCTACGCACTTACTCTTCCTTCTGCCTAGAACACTTTCATCAGTCCCTCCGTTTGCTTTTCTAGACATTCAGCCCTCCCCTCTGGAGAAGGAAATAGCAACCCACTACAGTATTCTTGCCTAGAGAATCCTGTGGGCAGAGGAGCCTGGTGGGCTGCTATCCATAGGGTCCCACAGAGTCGGATACAACTGAAGTGACTTAGCATGCATGCATGCATTGGAGAAGGAAATGGCAACCCACTTCAGTATTCTTGCCTGGAGAATCCCAGGGATAGAGGAGCCTGGTGGGCTGCCATCTATGGGGTGGCACAGAGTCAGACACAACTGAAGCAACTTAGCAGCAGCAGCAGCAGCAACAGCCCTCCCCTCAAATACCACTGTCTCAGAGAAGCCTTCCATAACCACCCATTGTAAGTTTTTATCATACTTTGTTTTTATTCCCTTTTGCATTTACCCCATAAAATGATCAAGCTTATTTTTATTTGTGTGTTTAGTGTCTGTCTCCTCAAAATAGAACATAAATTATACAGAAAGAGGGGCTTTGTCTGTTTTATCCTCTGCTCTACATCTTTTTTAAAAAATAAAAATTTTATGGAACATTGATTTCTATATTTTTTAGCTGTGCTGGTTCTACATTGCTGTGCGGGCTTTTCTCTAGTTGTGGCAAGTGGGAGCTACTCTAGAGTTGTGGTGCATGGTTTCTCATTGCAGTGGTCTCTCTTGTTGTGCAGCACAGACTCTTGGGGATGAGGGCTTCAGTAGCTGAGGCATGTGGGCTCAGCAGTTACAGCTCCCAGGCTCTAGACACAGGCTCAGTAGTTGTGGCACATGGGTTTAGTTGCTCTGCAGCATGGGGGATTTTCCTGGACCAGGGATTGAACCAGTGAGTCGTGCCTTGGCAGGCAGATTCTTAACCACTGAATCACCAGGCAAGCCTTCTGCTCTAAATCTTCAATGTCTATATCCTTACTTCCTGTTCTAGATCCTCATTCACCATTCTGTATCTTTACTATCTAGAACTCAGTTCAGTTCAGTTCAGTCGCTCAGTCGTGTCCAACTCTTTGTGACATGATAGATAGACCAATGTTTATTCTGACAACATATACGTTGTTATTTCTAATTCATATATATTTTTAGTCCAGGTATCAGCTAAATGTACTATAAATAATATCTTGTGTTAAATTTTTTTTCCCTTGGAATAGATTTTAGTTTTATACATGGAAATTTATGTGTACATTCCTCTATTACTAAACCTAAGACTTTTTCACATGACTAATACTTGAATTTTTGTGTATAAAAGATTTGCCTTTTAAGTTATATAGATTTTTTAAAATCTATTAATGTTTTTAAAGAAACTGTAACTGTTTAATTTACTTAAAAACATAATACAATTCTTTGCCTTTCAAGGAAGTATTTAGATATAAATAGTTGTTCAAATAATCAGATCAGATCAGATCAGTCGCTGAGTCATGTCTGACTCTTTGCGACCCCATGAATCGCAGCTCGCCAGGCCTCCCTGTCCATCACCAACTCCCAGAGTTCACTCAGACTCATGTCCATCAAGTCAGTGATGCCATCCAGCCATCTCATCCTCTGTCGTCCCCTTCTCCTCCTGCCCCCAATCCCTCCCAGCATCAGAGTCTTCTCCAATGAGTCAACTCTTCTCATGAGGTGGCCAAAGTACTGGAGTTTCAGCTTTAGCATCATTCCTTCCAAAGAAATCCCAGGGCTGATCTCCTTCAGAATGGACTGGTTGGATCTCCTTGCAGTCCAAGGGACTCTCAAGAGTCTTCTCCAACACCACAGTTCAAAAGCATCAATTCTTTGGCGCTCAGCCTTCTTCACAGTCCAACTCTCACATCCATCCATGACCATAGAAAAACCATAACCTTGACTAGATGAACCTTTGTGGGCAAAGTAATGCCTCTGCTTTTGAATATGCTATCTAGGTTGGTCATAACTTTTCTTCCAAGGAGTAAGCATCTTTTAATTTCATGGCTGCAGTCACCATCTGCAGTGATTTTGGAGCCCAGAAAAATAAAGTCTGACACTGTTTCCACTGTTTCCCCATCTATTTCCCATGAAGTGATGGGACCAGATGCCATGATCTTCATTTTCTGAATGTTGAGCTTTAAGCCAACTTTTTCACTCTCCTCTTTCACTTTCATCAAGAGGCTTTTAGTTCCTCTTCACTTTCTGCCATAAGGGTGGTGTCATCTGCATATCTGAGGTTATCGATATTTCTCCCAGCAATCTTGATTCTAGCTTGTGCTTCTTCCAGCCCAGCATTTCTCATGATATGCTCTGCATATAAGTTAAATAAACAGGGTGACAATATATAGCCTTGATGTACTCCTTTTCCTATTTGGAACCAGTCTGTTGTTCCATGTCCAGTTCTAACTGTTGCTTCCTGACCTGCATACAAATTTCTCAAGAGGCAGGTCAGGTGGTCTGGTATTCCCATCTCTTTCAGAATTTTCCACAGTTTATTGTGATCCACACAGTCAAAGGCTTTGGCATAGTCAATAAAGCAGAAATAGATGTCTTTCTGGAACTCTCTTGCCTTTTCCATGATCCAGCAGATGTTGGCAATTTGGTCTCTGGTTCCTCTGCCTTTCCTAAAACCAGCTTGAACAACTGGAAATTCACGGTTCACGTATTGCTGAAGCCTGGCTTGCAGAATTTTGAGCATTACTTTGCTAGTGTGTGAGATGAGTACAATTGTGCGGTAGTTTGAGCATCCTTTGGCATTGCCTTTCTTTGGGATTGGAATGAAAACTGACCTTTCCAGTCCTGTGGCCACTGCTGAGTTTTCCAAATTTGCTGGCATATTGAGTGCAGTACTTTCACAGCATCAGCTTTCAGGATTTGGAATGCTCAACTGGAGTTCCATCACCTCCACTAGCTTT
>NW_011494800.1:3247577-3255569 GCF_000754665.1 Bison bison bison | reverse complement strand
CAGTCAGCTCCTGGTCTTGTTTTTGTTGACTGTATAGAGCTTCTCCATTTGGCTGCAAAGAATATAATCAATCTGATTTCGGTGTTGACCACCTGGTGATGTCCATGTGTAGAGTCTTCTCTTGTGTTGTTGGAAGAGGGTGTTAGAACTCAGTAGACAGTAATTGTTAAAGACAGAAACACTTTTGAGACCAGGTGATGAAGTTTTTGGATTCACTGTACTTTTACAGATCATGTGTTGCTTTCTTTATTTTCCTGTCTCTTATCTTGGTATTTGATTATCATTTGTCACTTTTGACTGATGTCAGGAGGTCCTCCTTTGCATGGGGCAGGAAGTCCACAGATTCATAAATCCATTTTCTTCTCTTTCTTACATGTCCACTGAACAAATGACTCAATAAACAAACAAATAACATTGAAATTAGTAACTTTAAGACATAGTGAATCAAATTGTTCTTCTATAATTTTAAAAATTCTACATATATGAGGCTTTGGTTTGTCTATGTCCAAGTTTTTATAGCATTTAAGATGATAATGATATGGTTTATATTGGTCAATTTCTGATACAGTCAACTCTAGCCTATTAAAGGAGGGGATCATTTGAGGATTTGGTGGTGGGGAGTAATACAAACAAAATTTATGCAGATGCTCATTTCCATTTGGACCAGATTTTCATTTTAAAAAGAATATGCAGATGGATAGAACACAGGTTGGGCTTCCCAGGTGACATTAGTCATAAAGATTCTGCCTGCCAATGCTGGATATATAAGAAGTGTAGGTTTGATCCCTGGATCAGGAAGATACCTTGGAGGAGGGCATAGCAACCCACTCTAGTATTCTTGCCCGGAGAATACCGTGACAGAGGAGCCTGGTGAGCTGCAGTCCAGATGAGCTGGACATGACTAAAGCAACTTAGCATGCACTCACAGAACACAGGTTGCTCCATCTGGGTAGTGATGGTATGGCATAGATAGATAGAATGGCAGTTGGACCTCAAGACATGTGAGGAAGCTGCCCCTGGAATAAAGTAGTGAGGAAAATCTAGGTATTTAAAAAACAAACAAACAAACAAAAAACAAACAAAACAAAACAAAAAAAACAAGAAGTTTCTAGCAGTCCATATATTATCACTAGACTTAATTGGTAAGACCTGCTAATAAAATCAGTTTTCTAATATAGCTAAGATTATCCAGAGTAGTCCACACTATTAATTAACAACACATCAAATATTTCCCCACATGAACGGTGAGGTGTGAATGTACTATAGAAATATTTCCCTGTGCCCAAATAAGAAAACCATGTGCACATTCATATGTACTTGGCTCTCATCACATCTAAATGAAAACTTGGTTTGTCTAATGATGCTACTATGAGACATTTCCAAATACTACAGAGTGTATAGTATTTGTTAGCAAACCTTAAATATCCAGTAACCAATAGAACAATTTCAGCTCCCCAAACCTGGTCCCTGTGTCTAAAAAAAAGGTCAAGTTATGGAGACTCATTGAAGCTATGAAAATGAAGTTTTTGTTTCCGCTTTGGACTCTAAAACTTATCATACATTCGTTGCTGCTACTGCTGCTAAGTCACTTCAGTCGTGTCCGACTCTGTGCGACCCCATAGACGGCAGCCCACCAGGCTCCGCCGTCCCTGGGATTCCCTAGGCAAGAACACTGGAGTGGGTTGCCATTTCCTTCTCCATTGTGTGAAAGTGAAAAGTGAAAGTGAAGTCGCTCAGTCCTATCTGACTCTTAGCAACCCCATGGACTGCAGCCTACCAGGCTCCTCCATCCATGGGATTTTCCAGGCAAGAGTACTAGAGTGGGGTGCCATTGCCTTCTCTGATCATACATTCGTTATGCACAATTAAATCACAGTAGTTTTTTTTTTTTTTAATGTTATTTTAAAAGTGTCAAATTCAAGACAGGTCCAAAACAAACACTGTCAACTGAATACATGGTATAGATAATCTGAGATTTCTTTAAAATAGTAAACAAGTTTTCTACCCACAATTAACATTTATAAATAATAAAGAAATGATTTCTAATGAAAGCTGAAACTTTTTAAAGGGCTACTGCCAAGTTAGAATTCAAGATATCAATTGAACATTAATTATCCTGACAAGTAATCATTAAATTCACAAACACTATGCAGATATTGGCAACTCTTTTGCACACCGGATATTGCAAATTACAATGAAATTCAAATATTCAGAGTATTTGACAAGTCATCTGCTTTAAAGCTATGTTGGTAGATTAACAAAATTGAGAGAGGCATATAGATACATACAGTTCTTTTCTAGTGAGAAAACATCACCATATATAAAACTAGTGGAGATCACCATCTTGCCTTGCAAAATAAGAATAAGAAACACAGGCCCTTCCACTCTCAGTCAGGTGGTATGAGTGCTGAGCTTTTTGCTTTTCATTAGAATCTGCAGGAAAAGAGCTGAAGAACGCCTGTCTTGTGAGACATATGTATTGACCTCAAAGGGTGAAATGCAGGGCACTATTTATTCAGGTGAAAAAATACAAAGCTTTGCATGTTTTCAGCAGTGATCAAACAAAGAAGATTCCAAAGAATGTACTCCATGTGTGACTTTCAGAACTCAACTGTTGTACTTCCAATATTAAGTGGTGAGGCAGAAACACCACAATTGTTAGGGCAGTGACAATTTTATTCATAACAAACTTTAAAATAGAAGTTTTTAAAATCATTTCTATGTATAAATAGTAAGTATTAGCACTAGCTTCCATTATGATTAAATGCAGCTGTTTTTGATAGCTACTAATAGCTGTTTTTGATAGCACTAATCTGCTGAGATGAATGAATAATTTTTACAAATTATTTTTGTTGCAGCGTTTCTAATGATGGAAGCCAGTCCTCTATGTTTTCTACGTAGACTTTACTTTGGATGATTAAAACTGCCCACCGTATTCTATCATGTAAAGCTTCTCAGGATGTCATCATCAAATTATCTACGAAGCACCCGTTTCATACTTGCTAGGTGACAAGTATAAGACGCAAATCCCGATCTCAAAGAATTTACAGTTGTGATTTCCTCCTCTCCCCAGGGATGAAACCTTTCTCTGTGTATTTTTTAAGCTTTTTGCAATAGCAAGCTGTTAATTTTATCTTCCATGGCTCTCAGTTTTCTTACTGAAATGAGTTTATTCAGACAGGTCACTTATAAAGCTCCCTTTAGGTATGCAACTTCTGAGATTCTACATAACTAATTTCAAGAGTTCTGAGGCTGAGGACATCATGGGTGGTAGAGCTGGAGTTTGAGATAAGAATGTGAAATATCGAGGTTTAATAAATAGAGTGGAGGGAGGGGCACATTCCAGGGAAATGGAATTGGGCAAGCACAGATTAGAGAAGAGCTGACCAAATAGTTTCAGAAGTCCGGTGATGGGTCACCCTTGCTCGAGGGTAGCAGGAGAGAAAGTGGACTGGTAAGTTAGGCCAGATGGCGTAATGACTTGATTCTCTTGAAACTTGGGTTTCAGGATTTATTTTAGAGTGTTTTCTAAGGAGAAGGGGTAACATTTGCAAAGTACGTTTTATAGAGATTGATGAAACTGATGGGTGTGGGTGTTTTAGAGGTGATAAGTTCAGTTAGAAAGTTCTAGAGAAATAGGAACATGTCTGTAAGGCAGATAACTCAGGGGATTTCTGTTGTAAGTATAAAGGGAAAAACAAAAATGTTATACCATGCACATGGTCTACCAATCACTACACTGGAGGGTGGATATCAGTTTTACACGCATCTTTGGAGGAAATTTAGTCCATGCTTTCATTTTGCAGGACAGATGCTTCACATCACAGTAGAAATCTAGGCTCAGGAAAGTTCATATCCTGATAAAGTGCCAAAGATATGATCAATAATTGTATTCTCTGGAAATCTTTTTTTCTCAGAATTAAGAATGGCATCTAAGTGCTACCACTGCTCAATAAATCCTATCATTGTGCAATAGCAATCAAAACCCATGAAACAGTGAGAACCAGGGCAGCATTTCTTTTTTTTTATTGGGGTAGAGTTGCTTTACAATGTTGTGTTAGTTTCTTCTGTACAGCAAAGTGAATCAGCTATATGTTTAAATATATCCCCTCTTTTTTGAATTTCCTTCCCGTTTAGGTCACCACAGAACATAGAGTTTCCTGTGCTGTACAGTAGGTTCTCATTAGTTACCTATTTTACACATAGTATCAATAGTGTATATATACATATATATATGTATGTATGTGTATATATATAGACATACATATGTGTATATATATGTACATACATACACATATATCGGAGAAGGCAATGGCACCCACTCCAGTACTCTTGCCTGGAAAATCCCATGGACAGAGGAGCCTGGTGGGCTGCAGTCCATGGGATCGCAAAGAGTTGGACACGACTGAGCGACTTCACTTTCACTTTTCACTCTCATGCATTGGAGAAGGAAATGGCAACCCACTCCAGTGTTCTTGCCTGGAGAATCCCAGGGACAGAAGAGCCTGGTAGGCTGCCATCTCTGGGGTCACACAGAGTCGGACCTGACAAGCAACTTAGCAGCAGCAACACATATATATATATATATCAGTCCCAACCTCCCAGTTTATCCCACCATCCCCCTTTTCCTCCTGGGGGGCAGCATTCCTGTACCCAGTAGGGTAATAAAAATTTTTCTTCACAAGCCTTTGTATGATCATAATGAACCAAAATATTACTCATCTCTAATGATGATTTTAGTAGGAGAATAATATATGTAACAGGGCTTCCCAGGTGGCACTAGTGGTAAAGAATCTGCCTGTCAATGCAGGAGATGCAAGAGATGCAGGTTTGATCCTGGGTCGGGAAGATTCCCCTGGAATAGGAAATGGCAACCCGCGACAGTATCCTTGCCTGGAAAATCCAAAGCACAGAGGAGCCTGGCAGGCTATAATCCATGGGATCGCAAAGAGTCAGACACAACTGAGCAACTGAGCACACAATACATGTAATGAAAATAAGAGGATTTTATAACAGAATCTCAAAAAAGGAGCGAACAAGAAGAAAATATAAAAATGTTAGAGAGGCGTATGAGCAACTGGAGGGCAGAAGGTTGTGAAACACGGCTTTCACTGGATAGGTCAGCAACCTAAAAAGTCCTCTTAGGGGTTAGCATTCAAACGAAATTTTCATCAAAGTTCTCATGGATTTACTTAATCCTCAATACATAGGTTATATCTACGTATTGGTTGGTTAGTACAAATTTGCAATTAAATCTTGAAAATGGTTTTTAGCATGTTACCTCTGGGGCCCTTTCTTCTAACTTAGTTCCCACAAGAAGATGAAAAATATTAAGAACCTGAATCACTCCGTATTTCTTGTGCCAGATACACTATGTAGATCCCATGGCAGGCATATGTAATGAGGGAGTCAATTGCTGCCTCAGTTCTCATTTGGCCTTTCCCAGTGTCCAATATGTTTCTCTCAGATGAACTGGTCCACCGGGAGCTTCAAAAAGTCAGGGTGTATGAAGAGAAGGAACAGAAAAAATTTCAGCATTATGACAGTTTTCTGCAAGCTTTATGTTTTTACAAAGTTACGTTAATTGATTTCCACGGTTTAAATTAACCAGAGCATAGTCACCTTAATTAATCAAACCCCCCCCCCTTGCTATCAACTCACACACATGCTACCATTCCACTGCAGAGTAACATATTTCTGCATTGTCCTACATATGGTCCAAATTAGCACCTGCATAGTTCAGTTATTAAATGAAAAACAGCCCTTTACTTGACCTAGAGAGTTCTTGTATACAAGAGCCTATCCAACAGCATTATGTCTTCCCTTATCAGATGTGTGTGGTATGACATAATGAATGTAACACTTCAGTGCAATTGGCAAGATTTCAATTCCCAAGCACGGGGTCACATTTCCCTGCTCATTGTTTTGAAAGCAGACGTTATGCATTGGGTAGCTAATGGTGACGCTCTGGAGTTTTCCCCTCAGAGATCTCAAACCAAATCTAAGAAACTAGTAATCTAAATTTAATAACATTCTGAAAATTCATTTGCTGAACAAGAGCTTCTTAGGATAAGTGATGAAAACTCCAGAGAAATCTTAGGTGAAGGTGTGAGGCCAGCCTCAAAGTCTCTTTTATCTGAAAATTTTAAAGGACGACAGAATTGCATAGAGTGTTCAATTCTGGTTTTATGAATAAGTCTCCTATTTTTGTTGCCTTCAGAAAGCAACATTAGAAACAAATTTTAAATCATTTCTAATATACTTTAATTTGTGCATAATGGGCTAGAGTCCATGGGGTCACAATGAGTTGGACACAACTTACCGAATGAACCACCATCACACAAATAATACATATCAACATCATCACACCCTTTATATGAACTTTAGTATTTTACCATTTCTATCCATTAAAATTTTTTTCTGAAGCTTTACTGGGACAAACATGTACACATATGTCTGAAGTGGATAGGCTTCAAGAAAAGAGAAAGAGGCTTTTGAGACTGTTAACAGACAGGATAGAATCTATAAAAAGATATTCTTTTACTCAGAAAAAGAAAAGTGTGAAGGTGATAGAAGTAAGAGTTTTTAATGATGTAAAAGACTAGTAGTCCTGGCTAATTGTGGCCAAATCTTATCACTGGGTGAAGAACAAGAAAAAATGGAATTCATTTGGAACAGAAAAGTTAGTATTTAGATAATATTAATGACTTACTTATTCTTTTTTTAAATTTAATTTTATTTATTTTAATTAGAGGCTAATTACTTTACAATATTGTATTGGTTTTGCCATACATCAACATGAATCCACCACAGGTGTACACATGTTCCCAATCCTGAATCCCGCTCCCACCTCCCTCCCATACCATCCCTCTGGGTCATCCCAGTGCACCAGCCCTAAGAATCTTGTATCCTGCATTGAACCTGGACTTACTTATTCTAAAGAACTGAACCAGCATGGAAAATCCCATGGACGGAGGAGCCTGGTAGTCTGCAGTCCATGGGGTTGCTAAGAGTTGGACATGACTGAGCGACTTCACTTTCACTTTTCACTTTCATTCATTGGAGAAGGAAACGGCAACCCACTCCAGTGTTCTTGTGCCTGGAGAATCCCAGAGACGGGGTAGCCTAGTGGGCTGCCATCTATGGGGTCGCACAGAGTCAGACACGACTGAAGCGACTTGGCAGCAGCAGCAGCATAAAAGTTAGAAAGATTTTTTAAAAGATATGTCAGGATAAATGACAGAAATAAAGCAGAGAAAAATGTTTTGATGCCCTGAAGACAACCAATAATGGTCACTCAGACCTGAAAGCTTACATTCTGATTAATCAGGTGTGGAACAGAAAAGATATAACTAATCTGTCAAAGGTTCAGAAATGGACAGCTGCAATGAGCAAGGATGGGATATACCTCTCATACAAGAGTATATTGGGAACAACTGAGACTCCAGTTTAGAAAGTGAAAGATAAAAACAGATGATTAAAGTATTCAAAATCCTAAAACTTACATAAATGAACTTCTCTCCCAATAGTAAGACTAGAAATGTGCACTCCTAGACACTCAAAAAAAGACATTTTAAAATACAGAAAAGAAAATGGACTAGATTTCCATATAATACAAAAGTTCTTTACATAAGTAATTATTGAGCATCTGCTATGGATAAGGCACTGTATAAACAGTAGGAGCAGTAGTTATAGTCGCTAAGTCGTGTCTGACTCTGCGATCTCACGGACTGTAGCCTGCCAGGCTCCTCCGTCCATGGAATCTTCCAGGCAAGAATACTGGAGTGGACTGCCATTCCCATCTCCAGAGGATCTTCCCGACCCAGAGATAGAATCTGGGTCTCCTGCGTTACAGGAAGATTCTTTATCATTTGAACTACAGGGAAGATATGTATTTAATTTTGTGCTATCCTTATTTTTCAAAACTAAAATTATTTAGAAATTCAAAAATAGTTATTTTAGGCAGTTAAGTGGTAAACATATGGAACTCAT
>NW_011494800.1:3240579-3247477 GCF_000754665.1 Bison bison bison | reverse complement strand
AAAGTTAAGGTAAAAATAAAAATATGTTCAAGAGATATTTCATTGCATTCAATGTAGATAGGTTAGTTAAAAGAAAGTAGAGATGTTCCAAGAATACCTGTAGCTTTTATGTTATAAAATGAACATCGGTATCTTCTATTAAACATCTTTTGGTAATAATACAAAAGAAAATATTTGCTCCAATAAGGGGAACTTCTCCAGGACTTTTGACTTTGTGAAAATTTAAACATCAGGCCCTAGGTTTTGTCACTAAGAAGCACGAGGACTTATAGAATAAATGATATAATTATTAATGTAATGGTAAGAAAAGCACATTGGGAGACCCCTTAAGATATTTTCACCTTGTGAACCTATAAATAATAGTTTACAGAGGCTTCATATTTATACTGTATTCTTTCCACCACCGTCACATCTGCCCATAGAACAGCAAATTTTTCTCATATTATCTTTGAGATAGATGTGTTATACTACAGAAGGAGAAAGAATGTGATAAAATCTGTGGACCAGATTTTTCTTAATGGGCTAAATGAGAGTTAATTCACAACCTGTAAGTCAACAGCACTCATAGAATGTTGATGGATAAATGGATACAACATGAGGAGTGTTCTCTGGCAGAGGACCTCAGGCTCTGCTCTTGGTACCAATCTGTTCAACCTTTTTATCAACAACGGGGATGATGACAGGGAAGGTTTTATCCACTGGCAGCCTTCACGAGCTAGGAGAAAGAGGCGGGATGACAGAAACACTGGAAGGATCTCAATGGGCCAGAATTGATGGAGTGAAAGTTTAAAAATGAAATCTAAGTGATACGTGTAAAATGCTGCCTTGATGGGAAAGATTCAGGGGAAGAAACAATGAAAATAAGACCTTTGAGAAAGAGACTTCCCCTTCTAAGTCTCAGTTCCCTCATTTACATGAGGGAGGCAACAGTAAGTTTATTACAAAGAATAAATGTACATGCATATAGAATGCAAAGTTTAGCACTCAAGTTTTAGCTACTGTTCTTCTTATTCAAAAGAATATAAAATAAACAACAAAACAGAGTCACATTTTCCTACCCCAAATGTAACTTGAGACCTTATCTGGTGATAATAAATGCACATTAGAACAAGGGTTTGATTTAGACTGGACCGGACTCTTAAAAACTAAAAGTGAATTTGAATTAGCTATAAGACTATTTTTAGTGGGGGAAAAAAATACAAAATAAGACTGTGATACTGTCCAGGGAAAAGGCAGGCAGATTCCACAGGACAAATTTGAAGGCAGCGGTTGGAGGAAAACAAAATCAACCGTTTTTGTATATCTCACTGAAATCAGCCTGTTCAACAGGGAATTTCTCTCTTTTCTGTTTCACAGGTATTCCAATATCACCTTGTACCCTTTCTCTTCACCAGCTCCTGAAGTTATAAGTTTCCAAAGCCTTCCCCAAAGTTCTGGAGACGTCTGATGGTCTAACATTCTCCAGGCTCTTGAATCCCCAAGGGTTGCCTTTGCATCAGGCTACATGAATGCTGGCATGAAAGATAGCCCTTTGTCAGATTGCTATTGTTGTTTAGTCACTAAGCCTCATCTGACTCTTTTGCAACCCCATGGACTGTAGCACAGCAGGCTCCTCTGTCTATGGGATTTCCCAGGCACCAAAATGTTTCTCATACAAAAGCATTCATGAGCTTAGGGGACTTTACTGAGTATTTGGTAAGTACATGTTCAGTCATGTCTGCTTCTTTGCAACCCCACGGACTGTAGCTCTGCCAGGTTCCTCTGTCCATGGAATTTTCCAGGCAAGAATACTGAAGTGGGTTGCCATTTCCTTCTCCAGGGGATCTTCCTGACCCAGGGATCAAACCCGTGTCTCTTGTGCCTCCTGCATTGCAGGCGGATTCTTTACCACTAAGTCACTGGGGAAACGGAGTTACTGGCCAGCATCACAATAAGCATCTTACACATCTTGCCATCTGTTAAATTGCCTTTGGCTAGTGTATGCTATGTTACCTCTTCTTTCTAATTGCATCCTGTTTCTATGCTTCCCTCTTCCCTTTCAACACTTCAGGAATAGCTCTTTTTCTCGGTTTCTATATCTCTAGGTCCCCAGGCAACTAAAGAAGTGGGTAGTCCTAGTTCTAGTTCAGATACCTAAATAAAAGTATCCTCTACTGCCCCAGTTTCCAGCAGTCCAGTGCCAAACTTTTCAGTTCCACAGGCTTCCCACCTCCTTTCCTTGACTGGCCTCTCATTCTTGTTTGCCTCTGGTGCTAAACCTCTTGTGATTTTTCTTGTTTATGCAACTTACTCCTTTCTGCACACCTGGGTACAACTTGTCTTTCATCCTTTGTTAAACTTCCACCTCATCAATCTCCTGATTGATGGAACATTAACAAACATGAGCATGAACGGAATTCACAAGAGAGATTTCCCTCTGCCAGAGGAAGAGATACACATAATATACATTTGATGGACAGAAAGACTGTTTTTCATAAGCATAATATTAGCTAGGAGTAGGCAGGGAAAGGAACTAAAACACTATCTTGCAGAGTTTCCAAAGATTTTACTTTTCATACAAATCTGAGTTAGAGCACATCTTAGAGATAATCAGTTTCAATGATCTCACTATGAGAAAAAAGAAACTGGGGCCCAGATGGATTAAATAGCTTCCTGAAGACCACAAAGGTAGTTAGAAGTTATAACCAAAATCTCAGAACTTCTCAACTGCTATTCCAAGGTTGTTTCCATTATATAACATTGTCTTCTTTGTATTCTAATGGTTTGTGTATTATTAATATCCAAAAATATTCAAGTTCTTTGACACTAAAAATTGATGGAATACTAATTGTTTTTATTCTTCTCGATATTTGTGTAACTAAGCTTCCCTGGTAGTTCAGCTGGTAAAGAATCCACCTGCAATGTGGGAGACTCTGGTTCAATCCCTGGGTTGGGAAGACCCCCTGGAGAAGGGATAGGCAACCTATCCAGTAATCTTGGACTTCCCTGGTGGCTCAGCTGGTAAAGAATCCACCTGCAATGAGGGAGACCTGGGTTTGATCCCTGGGTTGGGATGATCCCCTGGAGAAGGAAAAGGCTACCCATTCCAGTATTCTGGCCTGGAGAATTCCATGGACTGTATAGTCCACAGGGTTGCAAAGAGTTGGGCATGACTGAGTGACTTCATTTTCAAGCAAAGGGAAGATAAGAAATTTGGCTGACAGCTAAAATTCATCTGAAATCTCAAAGTATCCCAAATAGTTAAAGTAACCTTGAAATACAACAGAGTTGGAGGTCTCACATCTCCTGATTTCAAAACTTACTACAAAGTAATCAAACAGTGTGGTACCAGCTTAATGAGAGACATGTTGACAAAGAGAATAGAATATTGAGCCTTGAAATAAGCCCTCAAATGTATGCTCAAATGATTTTCAACAAGGGTGCCAAGAGCATCCAATGGAGAAAGAATAGTCTTTTCAATAGTTTTTTTCTTTTTTCTTTGAGAAAACTGGATATCCACATATAGAAAAAATAAGTTAGACCCTTACCTTCAAGCACAATCAAAAAATGAACTCAAAATGGATCAGAGACCTAAACAAAGATATAGAACTATAGAGCTCTTACAAGAAACAAAAGGGGAAAGCTTCATGCTACTGGTTTTGGCAATGATTTCTTACATATGACACCAAACTCATAGACAAAAAATGAAATGTAGATAAATTGGATTTTATCAAAATTGCAATTTTCATGCACCGAAGGACACTATCAACAGAGTGAAAAGGCAATCCATAAAATGGAAAGTATTTTCAAATCATATATCTGATAAAGGATTAATATCTAGAATGTATAGAAGAACTTCTATAACTCAACAACAACAAAAACAAATAAACAACTCTATTAACAAATAAGGCAAAGGACTTGAATATACATTTTTCTAAGGAAGACATAAAAATGGGCAATGGGCACATGAAAAGGTGCTCAACATCCTTAATTATGAGGGCAATGTAATCAAAACTACAAGGTTATACTACTTCATACTTACTGAAAACAAGGGCTGTTACCAAAAAAAAAAAAAAGAAGAAGAAGAAGAAGCAAATAAGGAGTATTGGCAAGGATGTGGAGAAATGAGAGTACTGCTTGTGGAAATTTAAAATTGTACAGTACAGGCACAATGAAAAAAGTAGAGCAGTTCCTTCAAAAGTTAAACATAGAACTGTCATATGATCGAGCAATCCACTTCTGGGTATGCGTCCAAGATAACTGAAAGCAAGGACTTGAACAGATATGTGTACACTCATATTCAAAGAAGCATATTCACAACAGCCAAAACATGGAAGCAACCCAAGTACACATTGATGGATGAAGGATAAACAAAATGTTGGTATAAACATACAATGAAAAACTATACAATTTTTAAAAAGAATGAAATTCTTTTTTTTTTAATTTTATTTTATTTTTAAACTTTACATAATTGTATTAGTTTTGCCAAATATCAAAATGAATCCACCACAGGTATACATGTGTTCCCCATCCTGAATCCTCCTCCCTCCTCCCTCCCCATACCATCCCTCTGGGTCGTCCCAGTGCACTAGCCCCAAGCATCCAGTATCGTGTATCGAACCTGGACTGGCAACTTGTTTCAATTCTTAACCTGGATGAACCTTAAGGATACTACGCTAAATGAAACAAACAGTTACAAAAGGACAAATATTGTGTGATTTTACTTACATGAAGAATCTAGGGTAGTCAAATTCATAGAGGCAGAATGTAGAAGGGTGGTTCCCCAGGGCAGGGGCTAGTTATTGTGAAATGGAAAGTTTTGATTTAACAGGTAGAAAGTTTCCGTCTAGAAAAATGAAAAAGTCCCAGAGATGGATGGTGCTAATAGCTACACAATAACATGAATATACTTAGTGCAATTAAACTGTACAGTCAAAAAATAGCAAATTTTAGGTTATTTTACCACAATATAAAGTCTTGGTCAATAATTACATTCATACTTCAGTAATTTTTAATAAAAACCATTTATTCATCTAGAATATTTAAATATTCAAATTCCCAAAACTAAAAGATGTAAGGATACAGAGAAAATATAAACTATTTCTTAAGAAGTTATAGAAGAGAAAAATCATCCTGTAAAGAGATGAATTCCAGTGTATAAAATGATAAGAGAAGTGACAGAATTGAAGCAATCCAGGAACAGTAAGACTACATTTGTGGGGGTGAGGTTACAGCTCCATATGGGAAGAAAATTTGGAATAGATACTTAACCACATGAAATTATGATTTAAGTATGAACAATAAAAACAGTTCTGTCTGTCTGTAGTACAGAGTAATAGAAGGACAAAAAGAAAATAAAGGTAGGTGAGCTGATCTGGGAGAGTCTTGAATGCCAGACTATGGAAATTGAAGGCAATGCAGAAGAAATGTGTAATCACTCTTCATTCCCTTGGGAATTTGAATGTTAGGGAGTCTACTTCAGCTGTCAAAAAAAATCAGATGGAACCACCACAGTTCAACAGAACATACAATGCTTGTTGAGTTTGACCACTGCATCTTCTCGCTTATCTCTTCCCCAGAGAGTCTAGATGGAGAAGGCAATGGCACCCCACTCCAGTACTTTTGCCTAGAAAATCCCATGGACGGAGGAGCCTGGTAGGCTGCAGCCCATGGGGTCGCTAGAGTCGGACACGACTGAGTGACTTCACTTTCACTTTTCACTTTCATGCATTGGAGAAGGAAATGGCAACCCACTCCAGTGTTCTTGCCTGGAGAATCCCAGGGATGGGGGGAGCCTGGTGGGCTGCCGTCTATGGGTCGCACAGAGTTGGACACGACTGAAGCGACTTAGCAGCTGTAGCAGCAGCAGAGAGTCTAGAATTATGTAACTTTGTTATTTTCCAGCTCCTATTAATAGAATATGAGAAGTTAAAATAGAAAGGGGTTGGCATTGATATTGAATGAGACACTTGATAAGCCTTGATGAATACTGTGGGAGATAATCTGAGAAGGAAGATAGTATCTATAGGATGATGTCTGTGTTCCCAGCCTATTCAAGTACTAGTGGGGAAACATGGGGCTGGGATCAGGTGGAATAGAGGAAAATGAAAAATGATAAGTCTTACTTAGATAAGCTGAGTTTAACGTATTTGTAGAACAACTTAGTAGAGATTTCCAATAGCATTTTGATGATATGGTTCTGGAGTTCAGAGGAGAGAATCGAGAAGATCTGAGAGCCTTAAGCATAAGGTGAAAACTTGGGGTGGAAGGTGAAGAAGTACCCAGGGTAAACTTAATTAAGAAAGGAATATACAACCCAAATAAAATTCAGATAAAGTTAAGAGGCTAGCAGAGGCATGAGATGCTGCTATGAAAAAGTACCAGGTATAGGAGTAGAGGGAGACTTTGAAAAAAGCAAAAAACTTAAATGACTAATACCTTCAAATGTGACAAAGAGAATTCAATCAAATCTTTAGAAGTGAGCAACAGATTTATCCATGCCTGATCTGCCTCTTGAGAAATTTGTATGCAGGTCAGGAAGCAACAGTTAGAACTGGACATGGAACAACAGACTGGTTCCAAATAGGAAAAGGAGTACGTCAAGGCTGTATATTGTCACCCTGTTAATTTAACCTATATGCAGAGTACATCAAGAGAAATGCTGGACTGGAAGAAACACAAGCTGGAATCAAGATTGCCGGGAGAAATATCAATAACCTCAGATATGCAGATGACACCACTCTTATGGCAGAAAGTGAAGAGGAGGAACTCAAAAGCCTCTTGATGAAAGTGAAAGAGGGGAGTGAAAAAGTTGGCTTAAAGCTCAACATTCAGAAAACGAAGATCATGGCATCTGGTCCCATCACTTCATGGGAAATAGATGGGGAAACAGTGGAAACAATGTCAGACTTTATTTTTG
>NW_011494800.1:3240185-3240479 GCF_000754665.1 Bison bison bison | reverse complement strand
ACCTAGATAGCATATTCAAAAGCAGAGACATTACTTTGACAACAAAGTTTCGCCTAGTCAAGGCTAGGGTTTTTCCTGTGGTCATGTATGGATGTGAGAGTTGAACTGTGAAGAAGGCTGAGCACCGAAGAATTGATGCTCTTGAACTGTGGTGTTGGAGAAGACTCTTGAGAGTCCCTTGGACTGCAAGGAGATCCAACCAGTCCACTCTGAAGGAGATCAGCCCTGGGATTTCTTTGGAAGGAATGATGCTAAAGCTGAAACTCCAATACTTTGGCCACCTCATGCAAAGAG
>NW_011494800.1:3230361-3240085 GCF_000754665.1 Bison bison bison | reverse complement strand
GGAGGGATTGGGGGCAAGAGGAGAAGGGGGTGACAGAGGATGAGATGGCTGGATGGCATCACCGACTCGATGGACGTGAGTCTGGGTGAACTCCAGGAGTTGGTGATGGACAGGGAGGTCCGGCGTGCTGTGATTCATGGGGTCGCAAAGAGTCGGACACGACTGAGAGACTGATCTGATCTGATCTGATCTGAAACAATTCTAACCCAAGATATCTCATAATTTTGAGACATACAAATAATATATTTTAAAAAAATATTTCAATGATACACATCAGGTGGCTATTATCAACATTTGAAAAATGTTTATTAAATGTTGATAACAAATCAAAGTCATTTGCCACTTCAAAACTCATAATAATGGATATCAGAACATTTTTACACTTTAAATATTCTTTTTCCTTTCAAGGAATTCTTTAGCATTTAGAATCTTCATGAAACAGGATTACCATAGATAAAAGTTACATGTTTACAGTGTTAGTTTAAATAGTAGAAGCTGACCCCAAATACAAATGTAATCAATATTTTTCTTTTTGTTTGGAGATTTTTTATGAAAAAAATCTGAAGCTATTTTATGAACAATAAATGACAAGTCAAGGTAATAATAAGGTATATTCAGAGAGCTAGCATTTTCAAAACATTAAAAATTTCAATAAATTAAAAAAGAAATGAAGTCAGGAAGACAAATACCATATAATATACCTTACATGTGGAATCTAAAATATGACATGAATGAACTTATCTACGAAACAGAAATAGACTCACAGACATAGAGAACTGAGCTGTGGTTGCCGAGGGGGTAGTGGGTAGAGGAGGGATGGGTTGGAAGTTTGGGGTTAGCAGATGCAAAATACTATACATAGAATGGATAAAAAACAAGATCTTACTGTACAACACAGAGAACTACAATCCATATTTTGTGATAATGGAAAAGAATATGAAAATAATGTATCTATATGTATACTTGACTCATTTTGCTATAAAGCAGAAATTAACACATCATCATAAATCAACTACTGTTGAAGTTGCTCAGTCACTCGGTCGTGTTCAACTCTTTGCAACCCCATGGACTGCAGCACGCCAGGCTTCCCTGTCCTTCACCATCTCCCAGAGCTTGCTCAAACCCATGTCCATTGAGTTGGTGATGCCACCCAATCATCTCATCCTCTGTCATCCCCTTCTCCTCCTGCCTTCAATCTTTCCCAGCATCAGGGTCTTTTCTAATGAGTCAGCTCTTGTCATCAGATGACTAAAGTATCAGAACTTCAGTTTTATCATCAGTCCTTCCAATGAATATTCAGAATTGATTTCCTTTAGGATTGACTGGTTTGATCTCCTTGCAGTGCAAGGGACTCTCAATAGTCTTCTCCAATAGCACAGTTCAAAAGCATCAATTATTCTACGTTCAACCTTCTTTATGGTCCAACTGTCACATCCATACATGATTATAGGAAAAACCATAGCTTTGACTAGACAGACCTTTTTTGGCAAAGTAATGTCTCTGCTTTTTAATACACCGTCTAGGTTTGTCATAGCTTTTCTTCCAAGGAGCAAGTGTCTTTTAATTTCATGGCTGCAGTCACCATCTGCAGTGATTTTGGAGCCCATTATCCCTACCATAGTTTGGTCTCAAGCCAAACTACAGGGAGGGAACACAGCCCCACCCATCAGCAGAAATTGGATTAAAGGTTTGCTGAGTATGGCCCTGCTTGCCAGAGCAAGACCTATTTTCCCCATGCCAGTCTTTCCCATCACAAAGCTTTCACAAGCCTCTTATCCTCATCCATCAGAGGGAAGACAGAAGGAAAATCAAAATCACAGAGAACTAACCAAACTGATCACGTGGATCACAGCCTTGTCTAACTCAATGAAAGTATAAGCCATGCCACGTAGGGCCACCCAGGATGGACGGGTCATGGTGGAGAGTTCTGATAAAACATGGTCCACTGGAGAACAGAATGGCAAACCACTTCAGCATTCTTGCCTTGAGAACCCCATGAACAGTATAAATCAACTATACTTCCATAAAATGAATTTTTTAAAAAAATGATTTAAAAATAGAACAAATGTATCCTGGACAAACTCAAGAACTGAATTAAAAAATGAAAACTAATGAAAAGTCACAAAGTTTTCACTTTGTCCCAATAATGAAAAATATATGGCAGGGAGCATACTAATTATTTCACATGGCTTTGACAAAGCCAACTATTACCTTTGACAACCAAAAATGGTATTAATAATTTTAAGGGGCAATTATAAAGAAAACTAAATAGATTTTTTTGGAAACTTTGAAACCAAAAAATTTCTCTAGCTTTTGTCAGAAGTTGCTAAGAATTTTCAAAGTGAACATGAAGTAGCTTAAAATATGTCTCAAAGATCCCATAACAATAATAGTCCATTTTGCATGGTATCAAAATGCAGCATTAATCCTTCTGCCTTAAAAATGTTCAGTGCAAACTGAAATAGCCAAGAAGATAAAGTGAGACTTTCCTTTTGATTGGAGCTGAGCTTTGGTCTATGCATATTCAAAATGATGCTATACAATTTAGTGCAGCTGCTTATCCCAAACAAATGAGAGGAAATCATTAAAGCAACTTCCAACCACCTGACTTCCACCTTCAAATAGAAGTAAGTGGTAGAGAGCAAGGAGATGGTTTACATGTCAATAAAGGGAAGAGGGTGACAAAATGTAAATTTCTTTGTGATATGTGTGGCCGTTTTCATAAAATGCAGTTGGCAGCTTTCCAACTTTCTTTGGGGGGAGGGGCACATTTATAAATTCAGTAGTTAAAATCCACATAATTGCAATTTCAATTTCACTTTGAGGATATTGTTGGGCTTCTTTTGTGCCTGATCAACTGAACAGCTGTGTCTTCAAGTTGAAGTGTCTCCTCACTGTTTCAAACATTTTAAGAAAATAAAATGAAGATCATATTTGGGACTATTATTAAAAGGGAAAAAAATATTCTCATGGCCTTGAACGATGAGGGGACTGCTTTATTATTTGCTCTTCGAGAACAACACATGCAAAGCATTTGTGAAGCCAACACAGCTGCAGCACCCACTTAGCATACCAATTCTGTCTACCCAGGATCCTTCTTAGCTTTTATATAGATTCAAATTTAAAGACACATGAAATGTATTTCCTGCAATGACTCCAGGATATTTGCTTTTAAAATCGGTATTTCAATGATGTTATATCAGACACCTACGGAAGAAAGCTAATCCTTAGTACTTTCCAGTGCCACCTTTACTTCATGGTAAATCCTTTCTTTCTATCCATCATGCTAGAGAGACTGCTTAGCAAATAATTAATTACTGGAAATGATAAATAGACAATTGATACTTTATCAATAATTTAATGGAGAAAACCTATTCAAATTAATCAGATTCTTTGGTAACTTTCATTATCTTCTGTTAATTCTGCATAACACAAACTCCTACCACATTAATTTTATAAATAAAATAAGCTAATACTGACAATTAGGTGGTATCACCCTAGAATTCACCCTTAATGTCTTTTACGAAAATATTCCCTTTGGTGGGGGGTGTGGTTTGACTAAGGAGAACAGGAAACAGAAGTCTTGCAATATTTTTACCTATATAAATGGAATTATCTATTAATCTTTAAAAACAGTAATAAAGAATAATGAATATAAAATTGCAAAAATTAATAAATTAATGCAATATAGATAGTGTATCTGTGGACATATTTTCATTGACATTTTCCCAGGTGGGAAGAGGAGCTAAAAAGCCTCTTGATGCAAGTGAAAGAGGAGAGTGAAAAAGTTGGCTTAAAGCTCAACATTCAGAAAACTAAGATCATGGCATCTGGTCCCATCACTTCATGGGAAATAGATGGGGAAACAGTGGAAACAATGTCAGACTTTATTTTTGGGGGCTCCAAAATCACTGCAGATGGTGACTGCAGCCATGAAATTAAAAGACGCTTACTCCTTGGAAGGAAAGTTATGACCAAACTAGATGGCATATTCAAAAGCAGAGACATTACTTTGCCAACAAAGGTCTGTCTAGTCAAGGCTATGATTTTTCCAGTGGTCATGTATGGATGTGAGAGTTGGACTATAAAGAAAGCTGAGTGCTGAAGAATTGATGCTTTTGAACTGTGGTGTTGGAGAAGACTCTTGAGAGTCCCTTGGACTGCAAGGAGATCCAATCAGTCCATTCTAAAGGAGATCAGTCCTGGATCTTCTTTGGAAGGAATGATGCTGAAGCTGAAACTCCAGTACTTTGGCCACCTCATGCGAAGAGTTGACTCATTGGAAAAGACTCTGATGTTGGGAGGGATTGGGGGCAGGAGGAGAAGGGGACGACAGAAGATGAGATGGCTGGATGGCATCGCCAACTCAATGGACGTGAGTTTAAGTGAACTCCGGGAGTTGGTGATGGACAGGGAGGTCTGGTGTGCTGCAATTCTTGGGGTCACAAAGAGTCAGACAGGACTGAGCGACTGAACTGAACTGAACAGTGGTCAAGTAGCCACCTGCCAATGCAGGAGATGCAAGAGATGCAGGTTTGATCTCTGGGTCAGGAAGATCCCCTAGAATAGGAAATGGGAATCCACTCCAGTATTCTTGCTTGGAAAATTCCATAGACAGTGGAGCCTGGAGGGCTGCAGTTCATGGAGTTGCAAAGAGTCAGATATGACTGAGCATGCACACACCCTCTTTCATTCACTTACACCAGAATATTTCATGGTAAGGTTGCTGTTGTTGCTGCTGCTGCTAAGTCACTTCAGTCGTGTCCAACTCTGTGTGACCCCATAGACGGCCTCCTACCAGGCTCCTCTGTCTCTGGGATTCTCCAGGCAAGAACACTGGAATGGGTTGCCATTTCCTTCTCCAATGCATGAAAGTGAAAAGTGAAAGTGAAGTCGCTCAGTCATATCCAACTCTTAGCGACCCCATGGACTGCAGCCTACCAGGCTCCTCCGTCCATGGGATTTTCCAGGCAAGGTTAATCAGATCTAAATACAGAGTGACCAAGAAGCTGAAAAAAGGAAAGAGACCAAGAACTGTAAACACATTATTTAGTATAGAGTGTACTGGTATGCATGTTTGCTCAGCTGTGTCTGACGCTTTGCAATTTCCTACTCCAAGGGATCTTCCCTACCCAAGGATCGAACTCACATCTTCAGTGTCTCCTGAATTAGCAGATGGATTCTTTCCTACTGCACTACTTGAAAAGCCTCAGTATAGACTTTTAGTTCAGTTCAGTTCAGTTGCTCAGTCGTGTCCGACTCTTTGTGACCCCATGAACTGCAGCACGCCAGGCCTCCCTGTCCATCACCAACTCCCGGAGTTCACTCAAACTGACGTCCATCGAGTTGGTGATGCCATCCAGCCATCTTATCCCCTATGTCCCCTTCTCCTCCTGCCCCCAATCCCTCCCAGCATGAGACTTTAACAAGACCTAATAAAATCTATCAGGTCTCTGGAGCAATGCAGAGTTTATGAAATCTCCATGAGCCATCTGCACTGACCAATAAATACAACCTAAATACCTGCCATCTAACTTTATGTCTTTCTTTCTCTTGCCCCTCTATTTTAAGAGCATAATGAATCACTAAATATGCTTCATCTTCCTTGAGCACGAGCAGTTAGAAGATACACAGGAACCCAATAGTGTATCGCTACTGTTGATTCTATTAATCAGCTTTCAGAAGATCCATCATTCCCCAGTACCCCAATATTCATGGAGATTTATCATCAGGTAGCCACAATCTGAACAAAATCTTATAAGTGAAATATAGTAACTGCAACGAGTTACATCTGAAAAAAAAATCAGCTTAATATTTGCTTACTGCATTTATATATGAAAATGAATTTTCCTTAATTAGCATGCTGTGTATACCTATCTACATAAGACTGGACACAGACTTCATGACAGTGAATGATTTCATAAAACACTCACATGAAATGTCCAGCAAGAGAAGAACACTACATTGTTGTCTAATTTATTGAAAAAAAGTCTTAGTCTGGGGAAAAAAATTCAATATTGGAGTATAATAATTCAAGTGATAAACTGAATAATTTTAGTGAAAATGAAAATCATTTTAATATAAAAGTGAAGTGTTTCTTGATACCACATCATGAATATCCATCTTGTATTATATAAAACATTATATAATTGAGTAATCACTTTTAAAATAATTTCTAAATTTCCCTTTGCTCTCAGGATGTCAGCTCATACATTTATTTTGCCTGTGCTAATCTCACAAGTACTTTCCTCTAGGAGAATTGGGAAACCAAATAGTGAACTTTATTATACATTATATTTAAGTTAGATGGACAGGATTTAATGAATAGCCCTTTTTATTTTATCAAAATGCTTAATTTTATCCATCCCTTCCTAAATAGCCTATATTCCATAAATATCCTAACTGTATGCCTGTCTTTGTTAACCTTTTAAAAATATACACAATAGGCAAAAATAAAGCACAGAAGTATTTTACATTTGTGCCTTTTTTATTACTGAGACAAATGTATACATATATATATATGCATCATTTTACTATCCTGGATGTATGTTTAAACATACATCAAATATATATTTTTAAAGGATACACTAGAGATGAAATACAGAATTTTTAAAAATAAACAGGTATCATCCCACCCCCGGCCCCCATTTATACCTAATAGTTTCTAAAACAGTGCTTTTAAAATCTGATTCTACATTTGGATTCACCACCCACTTGCTCTTGATGTCTGTCAGAACAGAAAAAAGATAAACTCACTTAGATGCAAGTAGAAATAAGAAGGACAATACAGTGTGTGAACATGACGGGGAAAGGGGGAAAAAAAAAGGTGGGGGGAGTACCTGGCATGTAGAACACATTAAGAAGCATTGACTATCACTGTTTTTAGATATTTTTTGTGATTTTAAAAATTACTAAAATATATTTTAACAGCTTATTCAAACAAAGCCTATGCATAATGCATATAAAAGGGATAATAGTAACAACAACCTGTCAGATCAGATCAGATCAGATGTCGCTCAGTCGTGTCCAACTGCCACCAATTTAAACATTCTCAGCACATTTGTTGCCCCTGTTTACCCACTTTGATCACACTCCCTCTTCTCTCTCCCAGAGGTAACTACTAACCTAAGATTCATGGTTTTCATTTTTTACTTTTCTCTACAGCTTTGCCAACTAAATAAATATGTATTTTCTAAAATATTGTTCATAAAATATTTGTACGTGGTGAAACTTCACCGCATGCAGAGAATCCACTTGATGAAATATTTTTGGCGTTGTTGAAGCTCTACATCCATTAACAACAGTCTTTCATCATCTAAGATGTCCAGTGTCACTTCTAATGGGAAACATTTATTGGCAACCATGCAGTCAGCTTCAAGTTCTCATCAAATGAAAATTTTGTTGTGACAGTCACAGCCTAATTTGTCTTGAGTGTTTTGAGAGACTTAATCATACAACCGATTTTTATCTCTAAGCGTAAGAGTAGCTTTTCATTTTCCTAGGAATTCTCTCTTCTGTTCAATTTTCAAAATCACCCAAATACACCAGTTTTGAGTAGAGTGTGTCCTAGTTTCTGATTGTAAGAGAAAGGAACCTTGCAACCTAAGTGAATCCTCGAATTCATAAATATATGGACTGTTTAAATAGGCTTTGACTTTGTCCTGAATGAAACTGAATAATATCAATACGTAGTGGATTAATATTGAAAACTTATCTGAGTGCTTTTTCCTTTTATGTGCCTATTTACAGCCTCAGACCACACACATACACATGCATGTGCCATAAACAAAATACCAAAGCAAAGGACAAGAGGAGAAAACTGGAGAAGAAAATGGCAAGCCACTTTAGCGTTCTTGCCGTGAGAACCCCATGAACAGTATGAAAAGGCAAAAAGATCAGACACTGGAAGATGAGCCCCCCAGATTGGAAGGTGTCCAATACGCTATTGGAGGAGAGTAGAGGGCAATTACAAATAGCTTCAGAAAGGATGAAGCAGCTAGGACAAAGCGGAAATGATGCTAAGTTATGGATGTGTCTTGTGATGAAAGAAAAATCTGATATTGTAAAGAACAGTACTGCATAGGAACGTGGAATGTTGGGTCCATAAATCAAGGTAAATTGGACATGGTCAAGCAGGAGATGGTAAGAGTGAACATCGACATCTTAGGAATCAGTGAACTAAAATAGATGGAAATGGGCAAATTTAATTCAGATGACCAGTATACCCTACTACTGTGGGCAAGAATCCCTTAGAAGAAATGGAGTAGCCCTCATAGTCAACAAAAGAGTTGGAAATACAGTACTTGGGTGCAGTCTGAAAGATGAAGAATGATCTGTTTATTTCCAAGGCAAACCATTCAAAATCACAGTAATCCAAGTCTATGCCCCAACCACTGATGCTGAAGAAGCTGAAATTGACTGGTTCTACAAAGACCTATAAAACCTTCTAGAACTAACACCAATAAAAAATGTCTTTTTCATTGTAGGGAATTGGAATCCAAAAGTAGGAAAGTCAAATGACAAAAGGCATCATATAAATTCACAGGAATAATAGACAACTCATAAAAATGCAAATTGTCGATAAATGTAAAACAATCAATATCAAATAAATAATTTAAAACAGAAAACTCCAAAGGATTAAAAATAACAAAAATAATAATGAAATACTGATGATTCCTGGGATGGCAAAATTTAAAGAAAGTAGGCATTTAAGTTGGATGGCCTTTTCACTGCTGCTGCTAAGTCACTTCAGTCGTGTCTGACTCTGTGCGACCCTACAGACGGCAGTCCACCAGACTCCCCGGTCCTGGGATTCTCCAGGAAAGAACACTGGAGTGGATTGCCATTTCCTTCTCCAATGCATGAAAGTGAAAAGTGAAAGTGAAGTCACTCAGTTGTGTCTGACTCTTAGCGACCCCATGGACTGCAGCCTACTAGGCTTCTCCATCCATGGGATTTTCCAGGCAAGAGTACTGGAGTGGGGTGCCATTGCCTTCTCCATGGCCTTTTCACACTATGAATCAAAAGCCTTAAGATGCTTACTGCCTACATCCCTGTACTGCCCTCTAGGAGATGGGGCCAAATATTTAAGTTTCAGGCAGTTCACCTTCATAGTTACATCAGGGGTGATAATAACAGTGTAAATGCCAACCACAAATGGCTGGGTAAATAAAATACAAAAACACCAATACAATAACCTTTACGTAAACCATTCAGATCAGATCAGATCGGTCGCTCAGCGTGTCCGATTCTTTGCGACCCCATGAATTGCAGCACCCCAGGCCTCCCTGTCCATCACCAACTCCTGGAGTTCACTGAGACTCATGTCCATCGAGTCAGTGATGCCAGCCAGCCATCTCATCCTCTGTCGTCCCCTTCTCCTCTTGCCCCCAATCCCTCCCAGCATCAGAGTCTTTTCCAATCAGTCAACGCTTCGCATGAGGTGGCCAAAGTACTGGAGTTTCAGCTTTAGCATCATTCCTTCCAAAGAAATCCCAGGGCTGATCTCCTTCAGAATGGACTGGTTGGATCTCCTTGCAGTCCAAGGGACTCTCAAGAGTCTTCTCCAACACCACAGTTCAAAACCATCAATTCTTTGGTGCTCAGCCTTCTTCACAGTCCAACTCTCACATCCATACATGACCACAGGAAAAACCATAGCCTTGACTAGACGAACCTTTGTTGGCAAAGTAATGTCTCTGCTTTTGAATATGCTATCTAGGTT
>NW_011494800.1:3206503-3230033 GCF_000754665.1 Bison bison bison | reverse complement strand
GGCAGATCAGGTGGTCTGGTATTCCCATCTCTTTCAGAATTTTCCACAGTTTATTGTGATCCACACAGTCAAAGGCTTTGGCATAGTCAATAAAGCAGAAATAGATGTTTTTCTGGAACTCTCTTGCTTTTTCAATGATCCAGCGGATGTTGGCAATTTGGTCTCTGGTTCCTCTGCCTTTTCTAAAACCAGGTTGAACATCAGGAAGTTCACAGTTCATATATTGCTGAAGCCTGGCTTAGAGAATTTTGAGCATTACTTTACTGGCATGTGAACCATTAAGATCCCATAATTTTAAAAATGATTTATAATATTAAAATATGCTAAAGGGATATGCTAAGAACTTAAGTTTTAAAAATGAAGTATCAATATAAATTTTATAAGAAAACAGTAAAAAATATAAGTAGGTTACATAGTTTTATGTATGCATAAAAGATATATCCTACAAAATATTTTGGGGGGATGGTAGGATAAAAATTTTTTTTTAATTTTATTGACATTTCTAAAAAGTTTTTCATTAAGTATTAATTTAAAATTGTTATTTTAAAAATAAGTACACTAATACACAAAAATTACAGCTCTCAATTTATAAATACTATGAAGTATGCAAATCTTGCAAATATTAACCTTCCCAATATATTTTAAATGATTCTACATGTGAAATGTATTCATATTTCTTATACCATAAGTATTATATAGGTATTTCTGTACAGTGAAGCTGTTTTGTCATTATTTTACTATTTACAAGCTAACCTCTTAACTGAAAGCCAGAACAATATTGAAAAAAATGATATAATTGCACCTCTTTCTTTTATTAATCATGAATACAACTGAAAGTTCACTTCATAAGGAACATATTCTTCAGTGATTTATGTATGGCAAGTACTTAATGCCTAAACATACATGAAACCGAACCATATGACAACAATTAGGAACCTTTCAAAAACATTTAAAATCCAACTTTAATTGTCTTTTAATAATACAACAACTTGAGCAAACATTTTATCTTTCTATACAATAAAACTGTACTTTTATTTTACCTCTCATTTTATTTAGAAATAATGACTGGTTTTGAGAGAAAGATTTTTTAAATTAATTTTTTCATTTTAGTCAAATGACTCCAAGATGCTTACTTCATGGTGAACTTTCTGAATATAAGGGAAAAGGACAAATAAAGTAGAAGGACATGAAAATATCTTGAATTCCATGAATTTGGAATTTATTTTTAAACATCAACAGTAATTGCCTTAAAATTGACTAAAGAGAGAAATTGTTTGACTAAAGTCTTAAATTATTTTCCATTATCCATATCATATCCATATCACTGTCTCTGCCTCTAGTCTATTTTCCCTTCAAACTATGACCAACAAGCAGATCTGAAATATGCATCCATCAAGTTAAAATGAAGCGTCATCTCCTCTATAAAGAAGCTTTCCTACAGGCAGAATTAGTCACAGCTTCCCAGGTTCTTCTAGAATACTTTATACCCATCTAAACAGATGTTCCATAAATTGTGTCATTCTCAGACTTAGGCAACATCAGTGGTTCAAAAAAGCCACTTTATTTGACAGGACCAATGCCTTGGCCTTTAGGCAGCTCTCTCCCTCCCCAAACTCCAGGACCAATAGCTTCTGGTAGCAATTGTGGTTTAGCCGCTATGTTGTGTCCGACTCTTGTGACCCCACGGACTGTAGCCCTCCAGGCTCCTCTGTCTATGGGATTTCTCAGGCAAGAATACTGGAGTGGTTTGCCATTTCCTTCTCCAGGGGATCTTCCCAACCCAGGGAGCAAACCTGTGTCACCTCCATTGGCAGACGGATTCTTTAACACTGAGCCACCAGGGTAGCCAACCAAGAGCTTCTACCCTTCTCTATAAATACCCTGTTTCTCTTGTACCATCCTTTGCTGAACTTCCTCTCTCGGAAATTACCTCTCCCTCTATTCGCCAGAAAATTTTAAGGCTGAGTTTAAACCTACTTCCTATGTGAAGTCTCCCCTATCGTCTTACTGAAAATGAAGCTTACTGATTCCCTTTGTGTCAATTTGATAGCATCCTGTTCTTCCTCTGTTGCTAGGAAGCTCAAGTAGCATCTGAATCACTTTTCTACACTCTAAATAGAGTATTTGAGACACAGTTTGATAAAGAAATACTTTTGATGAAAACTTACATAAATCTCTCAACCTGTTAAATTGTGTTTTAAAATCTCTTGCTTCTGTTTGCATTTATGATCTTTACATTTTTTTTGGTAGTTACTCAATGAAAATAATGAGGCTACTTTGAGAGACATTTGAAACAAGAATCAGAGTCACATTTATTTTCATGTCTATCACCTGTACTTTTGCTCTTATTTTTACATTTTCTTTAGGTTGCACAATATTAAAAAAGAAAATTATGACTCACAATTAAATTGAAAGTGGTAATAGATTTTTAGCACCTTTTCAATTTTGATATCTTTCAATAACATTGCCCTGGAAGCATTAAAAGAGGGGTAAAAGGAAATATCAGGATTGAGTTATGGTAGATATCCTCTCCACTGACTCAGTTAGACTGGTAAGTAGTCTATACATCAAAAAAAAAAAGAAAAAAAAAACACTTACAGAGATGATTATAAAAGGATGCATGCATGCATGTTCACTGGCTTAGTTGTGTCCCACTCTGCAGCCCACCAGGCCTATTTGTCCACAGAATTTTCCAGGCAAGAATACTGGAGTGGGTTGACATTTCCTCCTCCAAGGGATTTTCCCAACCCAGGGATCACACCTGCAACTCCTGCAATGGCAGGCAGATGCTTTACCACTGAGCCACCTGGGAAGCCCTTTCTAGAAGATGATACAAACCATTTAATTTTTATGTAAAACATACAAAGGTTCGCATAGTTGCCATTTTAAAACTATGGATAAGGTGTTTTCTAAGTAAGCAGTTGCTCCTCAGAGCTTCTTACATTCCTTTTTCCTCCAGTGCATCACATATGAAGTCTAGTGTCTTTAAGACATAGCGGAACTGAAAATACTTTAGAAGCAACTTGCACATGAAAATCATCTAGATTTTGATGATTCTTTTTCCAATAATTCACCATTTTTTTCTACACCTAATTTAGCTGTGATTGTAACCAAAGCTTTCCAAAGCATTTAACTTACTTGTCTTAGAAACAACATTTCTTTTTGTTCCCCAAATTCATCTCTTTTCATACCATTTAATTATATGAACAATTAAATATAAATTTAATGTATTAGTAAATAAAAGAACAACTAACACAGACAGGTTTGGAAACAAAAATAAATTGCTCTTGACTGGCTGGCATACAGCACAGCTAGAGGGAGCAGGAGTGCATGGGGCTTCTACCAAGTTTATTGGTAATTTTGAACATCAATACCATACTACTGGGGTTTCCCTGGTGGCTCAGATGGTAAAGAATTTTCCTGTAATGCAGTAGACCCAGGTTTGATCCCTGGGTCAGGAAGATCCCCTGGAGAAGGGAATAGCTACACACTCCAGTATTCTTGCCTGGAAGATTACATGGACAGAGGAGCCTGGTTGCCTACAGTCTATGGGGCCGCAAAGAGTTGGACACAACTCAGCAACTAACACTTTCACTTTCACTATCCTACCATGGTCTTTCAGAGGAAATGAATATTTTCATAGTTCAGGGACTCATGAAATATAGATTTACAGGCTTACTATTGCATTAATTACTTAACAATATCTGGACTTCCGGTTAGAAATATAAAATACAGAAGAAAAATAAAATACATATGAAAACTTTCTATGATACCATTTTAGTACTTGCCATTAAAACACTGATATGCGGAGAAAGCAATGGCAACCCACTCCAGTACTCTTGCCTGGAAAATCCCATGGATGGAGGAGACTGGTAGGCTGCAGTCCATGGGGTCACTATGAGTCAGACACAACTGAGTGACTTCACTTTCACATATTGGAGAAGGAAATCGCAACCCACTCCAGTGTTCTTGCCTGGAGAATCCCAGGGACGGGGAAGCCTGGGCGGGCTGCCATCTATGAGATCACACAGTGTCTGACACGACTGAAGCGACTTAGCAGCAGCAGCAGCATTAAAACACTGATATGCTAGTTCTGCGAAAAAAGTTGTTGGTAATTTAATAGAGATAGCATTGAATATGTAGATTGCACTTGGTAATATAGTTATTTTCACAATATTGGTTCTTCCAGTCCAGGAACATGGAGTATCTTTCCATCTGTTTTTGTTGTCTTTGGTTTCTTCCATCAATAGTTCTCTATATACAGCCCTTCTGTGTATTGATTTTGTATCCTACAACTTTACTAAACTCACTGATTAGCTCTAGCAATATTCTGATAGTATCTTTAGGGTTTTCTATGTATCATATCATGTCTCCTGCAAACAGTGAGATCTTTCTTCTTTTCCAATCTGGATTCCTTTTATTGCTTTTTCTTCTCTGATTGCCGCAGTTGGAACTTCCTAAACTATGTTGAATAATAGTGGCAAGAGGGGGCACTCTTGTCTATTTGCAGGTCAGCAATGGAGATGCAGACATAGAGAACAGACTTATGGACACAGAGAGAGAAAGAGAGGGTGGGACGAATGGAGAGAGTATCAGAGAAACATATACACTACCATATGTGAAATGGATAGCCAGTCGGAATTTGCTGTGTGACTCAGGGAACTCAAACCAGGGCTCTGAAACAACCTAGAGGGGTGGGAGGGAGGTTCAAGAGGAAAGGGTATATATATGTATATATATACACACACATACACCAGTTCCCATGGACAGAGGAACCTGGCAGGTGCAGTCCATAGGGTTGCACAGAGTCAGACATGACTGAAGTGACTAAGCAGCAGCATATATACACATGTATGTATATTTATGAATATTTATAAATTATGTGATGCACATCTGTACACATAATGGCTTATGAAATATGTAGAGTCACCTTTGCAATCTGTGGTTCTGAATGTGGTAAAATTGTTACTTCTGCAATTTTATATAAGGGAACATGCACAGAAATAAGTTTTTCTTTGTAACATGACCAGTGCAAAGATGAAGTCATCCTTTTGATGAAACAGTTATCATATGAGCCAACTTCACCTTGATGGTGGTGGGTGTTTAGTAGCTCAGTTGTGTCCAACTCTTTGCAACCCTGTGGACTGCAGCACGTTAGGCTTCCCTGTCCTGCACCATCTCCCAGAGTTTGCTCAAACTCATCATGGTGACGAAAAGAGAGTTTATTTCATGGTCTACAGTGAAAAAAAAAAAAAAAACCTGTCTTCATAAGTTGACAAATTGAAGGACCTAAAAAGCTTTACAACACACGTGAGAGTGTTTTAAATTATATTTTAAGGAATGTTTGTAGGGTCTCTACAAAACCCTAGCATTCACTACCACCTGGTTTGAAGGCCACTGCTCTCTGCTCAGAGGCATGGAGTCCACTGACACAGATGTGCTCTACATAGTATTTATGATTTGATTCACATTATTTTAAAGAGAATTGCTCGTATACTTGAAAAGAAAACTATATTGTGTACTTCATTTTTCAATGCCTTGGAAATACTTATACATTCAAAGAATTGAAAAACTGAATTGAAATCCAGTTTCAAGCCTTTTTCTTTCACTCTATGTTTCACAGCTCAGTTGGCAAAGAATCCACCTGCAATGCAGGAGACCCTGGATGCATTCCTGGGTCAGGAAGATCCACTGGAGAAGGGAAAGACTACCCACTATAGTATTCTTGGGCTTCCCTGGTGGCTCAGCTGGTAAAGAATCCGCCTGCATTGTGGGAGACCTGGGTTCAATCCCTGTGTTGGGAAGATCCCCTGGAGAAGGGAAAGGCTACTCACTCCAGTATTCTGGCCTGGACTGTATAGGCCATGGGGTCACAAAGAGTCCGACACAACTGAGTGACTTTCACTTTCACTATGTTTCAAAATCACAGTGTCAGATGGGAAAATTACTATAAAATTGAAACATCTGTTAATCCATTCTGCACTTATGTTACTTTATGAGCACAATTTGCTGTTGTTTAGTGGCTAAGTAGTGTTCAACTCTTTTGTGAACCCATGGACTGTGGCCCTCCAGGATCCTCTGTCCATGGGATTTCCCAGGCAAGAATACTGGAGAGGGTTGCCATTTCCTTCCCCAGGGAAGCTTGCTGATCCAGGGATAGAACCCGCTTCTCCTGCATCCCCTGCATTGCAGATGGATTCCCTACTGCTGAGCCCCCAGAGAATGATGCTATTAGCACAACTAAGTGTGGCTTATAGTTTGAAAGGGGCAGAAAGAGGGAAAGGGAAGAGAGAAGGGCAGAGGACGGGAGGAAAGGGAAGGTGGAAAAAAGAACAAACCAACATCAAGGATTCCCACATTATCTGGAGTCTATGTCTGAATGGAGACAGTGACTTTCACCAGTCAAAATGCATGGTTTTCACGGACAAATGAACTAAAAAGGCATTTTTCCAAAGATGTTAAAAAGTAAGTGAAAATACGCTCAACATAACTAATCATCAGGGAAATGTAAGTCAAAATCATATGAGATAGTACATGACACTTGTTAGGATGACTAATATCATCATTATGTTGGGATGACTAACATCATCATCATTGTTGGTAAAGATGCGGAGTTAAAGGGAGTCCTTGCACACTGTTGGTGGCAATGAAAATGGGGCAACCATTATTTTTCCTCAAAAAATTAAATAGAACCACCATATGATCCAGCAATCTCACTTTTGGGTATTTAGCCAAAGGAATTTAAATTAGGATCTTGAAGAGATACCTGAATTTCCATGTTCACTGCAGCATAACTCACAATAGCCAAGATATGAAAGCAACCCAAATGTCATCAATGGATGAATGGATGCAGAAAGCGTAATACATATGTACACGTGAGTATATATGTATACCTCATATGTGTGTATATATGATATGGAATAGTATTATATATATAGTATATAGCCATATTGGAGAAGGCAATGGCACCCCACTCCAGTACTCTTGCTTGGAAAATCCCATGGATGGAGGAGCCTGGTAGGCTGCAATCCATGGGGTCTCGAAGAGTTGGACACGACTGAGCGACTTCACTTTCACTTTTCACTTTCATGCATTGGAGAAGGAAATGGCAACCCACTCCAGGGTTCTTGCCTGGAGAATCCCAGGGACAGAAGAGCCTGGTGGGCTGCCATCTATGGGGTCGCACAGAGTCAGACACAACTGAAGTGACTTAGCATAGCATAGCATATAGCCATATAAAGGAAGGAAAATCTTCCAGTTGGGACAAAATAGATGGATCTGGATTTCGTTATGTAAGTGAAAGAAAGTTAGTTGCACAATCATGTCCGACTCTTTGTGATCCCATAGACTATAGCCTGCCCAGCTCCTCTGTTCATGGAATTTTCCAGGTAAGGGCATTGGACTGGGTGGCCATTTCCTTCTCCAGGGGATCTTCCTGAATCAGGGACTGAACTCAGGTCTCTTGCATTGCAGGCAGATTCTTTACCAGCTGAGCTACTAGGGAAGCCCAAGTGAAATAAACCAGATCCTTACAGTACATGAGCTTCCCTGGTGGCTCAGCTGGTAAAGAATCCGTCTGCAGTGCAGGAGACCTGGGTTTGATTCCTGGGTTGGGAAGATCCCCTGGAGAAGAGAAAGGCTACCCACTCCAGCATTCCGGCCCAGAGAATTCCATGGACTGTATAAACCATGGAGTTGCAAAGAGTCGGACACAACTGAGCGATTTTCACTTTACAGTGCATGATTTTCCAGAAATGAATATGTGAAAAGTGTGACACATACCTTGTTTTCTGATAAAACTTTCAAAATGATTTGGATGACTCTTTTTCTAACTTTTCAAAACACTCAAAAATAAGAGTGGTTCACACAGGAGATAACTGATTAAATGCTGAAATTGTAAATGTGTAACTGGGAATAAGGGTCTTTTTGGAATAAATTACAGCACTCGTACTCCAGACAGTAGATCTATTATAATTAGTAAGTCACCAGCAGTCATCAATTTCAATTGGATACAGAAGGCCAGCCCTGGTGTGGTACTACTCAGTGACAGGAAAGACATGGTGGAAGAATTTCCAGCCTGACCAAATATCATATCTGGGTGAAGCACATCTGCTCCTTTCTTTTTTAAAAAAACAAATATTCCATGGGATGAAGGAATGTCAAGGCTAACCCCTCTAACACAGATGCAGAGCACATGCATCTGTGGCAACTCAAAGCAAGAGTACAGACACTGGAGGCACTGTTGTGGTTTGGCTGTTGAAATAGTCCATTCTCATTAACTTGTGGCTCAAAGATGGGACCATGTTTAGGGATGGATGTTGACTTTTCAGGGACTGTGTGTTAAAAGCTCAGTCCTAAAAGCTGAAGAGTGGAAACAACCACAAGTTGGGAGATCATGCTAAATTTCAAATATTTCAGACTGAAAGTCATTCAACCACAGTAAAAAACAAGGGTTCTAAACAAAAATTCTTTGCAGATAACGTCTACCAAGCACTTTCCTCATTTTAACTTGCTATTTTTTGTTTGTGAGAAGAGGCACAACCAGTACTTAACCTTCCAAGTCATGAAGGCCTTGGAAAATATGCCAGGTTATAGAAAGAACCTCACACAATAGAAGCCAAATGTCCCTTCCCCACCTCAAAATTAATCCGAGTGATGGGAAGATATTTCAAGTACCCAAAGAGCTATTAGTTCTCTCTTTTTTCCTAGTTATTTTACATTCCCTAAGTTAGATGACTTGCAACTGACTGTTAAAGGGTGACCTAAAATATTTATTAATTCAAAATCTGAAGATAACTCTAATTTAAATCAGCTATGACTCTAGGCAGTTACTTGCATCACATAAAGCCAAACCTCCTGCGCTCAGTGTCATCAAATTGAATAACTGACATTTTATCTATTCTTTCAATACAAAATAAAGTAAGATTACCTCTATAGTATGGGACCTTCCCTGGTGGTTCAGACGGTAAAGAATCCACCTGCAGTTTGGGAGACCTGGGTTTGATCCCTGGGTTGGGAAGATCTCCTGGAAAAGGAAAAGGCTACCTGCTCCAGTATTCTTGCCTGGAGAATTCCATGGACAGAGGAGCCTGGTAGAGGAGTCTACCAGAAGAGTCCATGGGGTCGCAAATAATTGGACACAACTGAGCAGTTAAGCACAGCACAGCATCTCTACAATTTAGAAGGGCGTTTTCCCTGGCATTATGATTTTAGACTAGCATTGGCCACAAATGTCTTCGGGTTGTGGAAGTGGAAGAGAATTTTTCATTTTCTAGGTGGAGACATAAGTTGTATTTTGCTGAAGAAAGGGAGCTAATAAAAGCAGGGACTCAGCTGGTGTTGATCTTCCCAATTGCATAGCTCCAGCCACTCTGAACAAGTGTGGCAACAGAAGATTCACTGTCACCAAATAGCCTAGACATGGGGGAAAGAATAAGCACTAATTATTGCCAATAACCAATTTGTGCCATCCTCTTAGTCTCCTGTGTTTCCAAAGGCATCCGTTGAACTCTTACTGGACAAGTGTGATTTTATTGGAACACCTAAGAACACATCAGAGGAGAGAATATTCCTGACCCCATCACCACTCACGCCATTCATGTTATGTTTGCTCCCACGTTCTCTCCCTTTGATTACTTGATAAGTATTTGACACCCCACTCTACTCTCCTTTTGGTGTGTGTGCATATTGTATTTGCATACATTTTTTAAGGGTGAACCCATGTGTTTGGTAGAATGCCATGCTATGCTGTGCTTAGTTGCTCAGTCCTGTCCGACTCTTTGCAGTCCTGCCAGGACTATACCCTTGAGGCCTCAGCAGGACTGAAGTCCTATCTTACCCCAGTGATACCTGTTTCAGGCACCCGACCTCCAGAATCTTAGAACAATGAATTTGTGTTAAGTCACCAGCTTTGTGGTAATTGGTTACAGCAGCAACAGGAAATGAATACAGTCTAAGGAAACAGAAAAAATCAAAGGGAATAAAAGATGCTAAAGACTGGACTTTCTGAAGGCTCAACTGGGAGAGAATCCACTTCTAAGATCACTCTCCTGGCTTCTGGAGGGATAAGATGAACTATTTCATAAACTGTTGAACTCTGGGCCGCACTTCTTTGCTAGCTGTTGAAGTACATCTCCACAATTGGATAAAGGATAGCCACGTCTCTGGTTCTCCCTCTCTTGCCTCTGTGTTTTACAGTTATAAGGACTCTAAGCATTTATAAGGCCCCTCAACATTTGTTGAGGCAGCAAACACTGGAGAACAGCAAAATGGGAAAGATGGCGAGCTCAGCTTGGGCAATGTCAGGTTTCAAGTTTTGATCTAGTGAAGAATATCTGTACCTAAAGTAGGTACTCTGAAACCCAGGCAAGAGGCTTGAACTGGAAGACATAACTGGGGTGAGACTTCTGTGGGAGTGCATCATGTCATAGAGACTCAGTTAATGAAGCCTTCCAAGAAGGAAAACTCGACTCAAAGTGATAAACACTGACGAAAGATCAGTGTGGGGGGGGGGGTGAAAAATACTTCTGCAACTAATATCCTTTTTTATTTCTTTGCTCACATTTTGCTATGAATTAGGCATCTTAAACATTATTTCATTTAACAACAAAGCATGAGAAATATTTGTTCATGAAGTTAGGCAACAGGCCCAGAGTCACACATAAGCCCATTTACAGGGGGAGCAAGTTGCCTCTGGCATAAAATTCTTCTAACCAGGTCACGAAGTACACCCGAGGAGCACAAGCTGCCATCCTGCTCATCTGAATTAGGCTTCATAGAACACATAGATACCTACTATTATCTCCTTCAACCCAAATACCAATTGATCTGTCATTCCATGGGGATACAGGAAGAAAATAGTAGTATGAAAAATATAGACTTCCCTGGAAGCTCAGTGGTAAAGAGTTCACTTTCAATGCAGGAGACATGGGTTCAATCCCCAGGGGTCAAGGAGAATCCCTTGGATAAGGAAATGGTAACCCACGCCAGTATTCTTGCCTGAGAAATCCCATGGACAGAGAAATCTGGTGGGCTACAGTCCATGGGGTTGCAAAAGAGATGGACACGATTTAGTGACTAAACCACAAGTGAAAAATATGAAAAAGTTGATATACTTTTCATAAAAAGAACCATAAAATGGAATTAAGTCTGTTAACAATTTTTAAGATACTGTGTTACGTAAAGATAATATTGAATAATTCAGAATCTCTGGATCTGTTTGCTCTTTAATTTTTTTTTAATATTTGGCCATACCAGGAGGCATGTGGGATCTTAGTTCCCAGACCAGGGACCAAACCCATGCCCCCCTATGTTGGAAGCACAGAATCTTGACCACTGACTGCCAGGGAAGTTTCTTTAATTATTTATTTATTTAAAAAAATTTTTTTTTTAATTTTATTTTATTTTTAAACTTTACAATATTGTATTGGTTTTGTCAAATATCAAAATTTTTAAAAAGTATACTCATTATCATCAGTGAAACAATGAAAAGATCTATAAAAATAAAGCTACTATTATCTCCATCATGCCTTCATTCTCACTCTACAAAAGGCCGTTAATGCTAATATGTCACTATATATCCATTTTAATTGCTTTTTATATTAATAATGTGATATACAAAAATGCACACAAGATACTTGCTTCATTTTTATAAAATCTGGGATCATAATAACTACATTACCCGTAACTGGAACTTTTCTCACCTGACAAAGATACATTGGAAATCCCTCCAGTCAAGTAGCTGTGGAACTAACAAATTCATTTTCTAATAACTACACAGCAGTCCCCAGTGTGGATGGACCATAGTGCATCCAACTGCTTTCCCACCGAGGGACATCAGAGCCATTGATGCTTTATCTTATAACTCACAAGACACAAAAATCCATATCTCATACAGATACTAAAACATCCTATAATACCTACAACTGTCTTTTAAAAAGGTGTATTACATTGTAAAACCAAATTGTTCTCTTTTTTCCACTAAATCTATTATACAATAATATCTTTATTGATGAGAGTTACACAAAAAACTCACTCTTAGTAACTTCTTTGATTCTTTTTATTCTGAAACAAAGAAAATAGAGGCAGTAAGTACAGACCTTTCACAAATTCCCTCAATCATATCCATCTACACTGGACTCCCAAACTCTGCTTTCCACTAGGATAAGTCATCCATCTTCCCATCCAAAAGCCAATTCCCCAACTTGTATGCTGGATGCTATTGCCCCTTATCTACTCAAAGACATTGCTCTAGAATTCCTCCCTTTACTTAATCATAACTTTTCCTTCTCTAATGGATTTTCTCATCAATAAACAAATATCCTACAATTTCATCCACTCCAAAACAGACAAGCTAAAGACTTCACAAACCCTCTATCAGCCCTGGCTTATTTCCATACTCTTCATTACACCATAATCATCTAATAAGCGGCTGAGTCTTTTATACTCATTCCCTCTTTTTTTAATTTAAATTGGACACACTCCACTCACCTACTGTCATAAAAATCACCAACAATGTTCATCTTCTCAAATCCAAATGACAATTTATTTATCTTACTCTTACTTTACCAGTGGGATTCCCTCGTGGCTCAGCTGGTAAAGAATCCACCCGCAGTGCAGGAGACCTGAGTTCAATCCCTGGGTTGGGAAGATCTCCTGGAGAAGGGAAAGGCTACCCACTCCAGTATTCTGGCCTAGAGAATTCCATGGACTGTGTAGTCCATGGGGTCAAAAAGAGTCAGTCATGACTGAGTGACTTTTATTCCACTTCACTACTTTACCAGCAGCATGTGGCCCAGTAGATCACTTTCTTTTTGTTTAAACAATTCCTTTGCTTCTATTCCAGTTTAGCATCTCTCTGGATTTTCCTATTTCGTTCAAGTGTCCCTTGCTATTTTTCTAACACCAAATGTAAGCTCCACGAGGGAAAAGTCTTTATTTCTGTCTGTTTTATTAACCACTACATATCCCAGCACTTAAAGCAGTGTCTTGCATGTAGTAGACAATGTAGTTGATCTATGATGTGCTTGTAAAACTATTGACTTTTCACTGAAGTATCAAGGTAGACAGTGGTAATTTTGGCACAGTGGACCTGAAGAGTTTCTATTAATTTATAAAATGCCAGAACAGAATTAATTATATCTTCTCATAAGCCAATTTTCTCCTGACTTTCCTAGTTCAATTAATAATGCCAGCATTCATTTCCCCAGCCAACTATATTATTCAGGACAGTGCTTAAATCCAAGTTCTGTCTGTTGCCAACTCCCCTGAGGTTTTCTGTTTACCGTATCCCTTCCAACTGGATCCTATGACCTCTATCTTTCCATAGTTTAAATGACTCTTCACGCCCTTAACAGATTAATCTTTCCTAAACAGAAGATTTAGAATGATAATTTGCCATTTAAAAATTTTTTTAACTTCCTAAAAGCCTCAGATTAACTAAAAACTTCTCAGACTAGTCTTTAAGACCCTATTAAATGCAGAACCATTCCCCTCAGTTAGCTTCATTTAGTTATCCCTTAGTTACCCCTAAATATCCATGATTCCTGAAGTAGGCACCTACCATTGATTTTGCAGGTTCCTTGCCACCCAAATGACAACTTCATTAAGTACTGACAAACTGTACTTTGCTTAATTTCAGCTTACATAGATTCTTCTCATACCATTTGCTTAACTCATATGACAACTTTTCCTGTTCAGCTTCATGATTTGTGAATGTCCCCCACTCTGTGGCTATATCCATGTGATGCCCTCTCTACTGTTCCTTGTTACACTCATCTGCACTTTTGTATGAAATGTAAGCTGTGGGTAGATTACTTCAGTTCAGTTCAGTTCAGTCGCTCAGTCGTGTCCAACTCTTTGCAGTCCCATGAATTGCAGCACGCCAGGCCTCCCTATCCATCACCAATTCCTGGAGTTCACTCAGACTCATGTCCATCGAGTCAGTGATGCCATCCAGCCATCTCATCCTCTGTCGTCCCCTTCTCCTCCCACCCCCATCCCTCCCAGCATCAGAGTCTTTTCCAATGAGTCAACTCTTCGCATGAGGTGGCCAAAGTACTGGAGTTTCAGCTTCAGCATCATTTCCTCCAAAGAAAACCCAGGGCCGATCTCCTTCAGAATGGACTGATTGGCTCTCCTTGCAGTCCAAGGGATTCTCAAGAGTCTTCTCCAACACCACAGTTCAAAAGCATAGATTACTTATTGATGATTAAATTCTGTTTAGCATCTAGCACAACACCTACTAAAGAGTATATACTTAATTTGTGTGTGTGTGTGTGTGTGTGTGTGAGTTCCTCAGTCATGTCCAAATATTTGTGACCCATGGACTGTAATCCACAAGGCTCCTCTATCCATGGAATTTCCCAGGCAAGAATACTGGAGTGGGTTGCCATTCCCTTCTCCTGGGTACCTTCCCAACCCAGGGACTGAACCTGTATCTCCTGCATTGACAAGTGGATTCTTACCATCTGAGCCACCAAGGAAGTCTGTACTTAATTTAAAAAGTAATTAAACTAAGGTGTTAAAAAGGATCAAGTGTTGTGAAATCTCCAGATAAATACCAGTGTGATATTGAGTTTAAAAGAGAAAACGTTAATGTAGCTAAATATGCTATCAGGGCTTCCCTGATAGCTCAGTTGGTAAAGAATCTGCCTGTAATGCAGGAGACGCCAGTTTTGATTCCTGAGTTGGGAAGATCTGCTGGAGAAGGGATAGGTTACCCACTCTAATATTCTTTGGCTTCCCTTGTGGCTTGGCTGGTAAAAAATCCACCTGCAATGCAGGAAACTTGGGTTCAATCCCTGGGTTGGGAAGATCCCCTGGAGAAGGGAAAGGTTACTCACTCCAGTATTCTGGCCTGGAGAATTCCATGCACTATAATCCATGGGGTTGCAAAGAGTCAGACATGATCAGGTGACTTTCACTTTACTCATACTATGATGAATATATTAATGTTGCAGAAATGACTTTTAAGTTTTGGATATAATGATGTTACATCTGTACAGATACAATGATCTAGTCTTTAAAATGCTTGGATGAGCATAAAATAAGTCTTGCAAAATAGTTCACTGTGTAATAAAATTTTTAAAACTCATATAATTCATCTGTAATCATATTTAGCAGATATTAATATTTTCTATCTATAGTGACAGATATATACAGAAAATTTAATTAATGAACATAGCATATTTATTTACATATCACATTAATACTTGCATGGAAATGTAAAATATTTTCATCTGGATTTTGCTGAGCAAAGGATGGATGATATTCTCTAATAACCTGCAAAAACCTATATGTCCATCAGCAGATGAATGGATAAGAAAGCTATGATGCATATACACAACGGAATATTACTCAGATATTAAAAATAATGCACTTGAATCAGTTCTAACAAGGTGGATGAAACTGGACCCTATTATACAGAGTGAAGGAAGTCAGAAAGAAAAACACAAATGCAGTATATTAACACATATATATGGAATTTAGAAAGATAGTAACTGTGTCCTTACATGCGAGACTGCAAAAGAGACACAGATGTAAAGAACAGACTTTTGGACTCTGTGGGAGAAGGCAAGGGTGGGATGATTTGAGGGAATAACCTTGAAACATGTATATTACCATATGTGAAATAGATCGCCAGTCCAGGTTTGATGCATGAGACAGGGCGCTCAGGGGCACTGCACTGGGATGACCCTGAGGGATGGGATGGGGAGGGAGGTAGAAGCGGGGTTCAGGATGGGGAAACATGTACACCCATGGCTGATTCATGTCAATGTATGGCAAAAACCACTACAATATTGTAAAGTAATTAGCCTCCAATTAAAATAAGTAAATTAACTTTAAAAAAAAAAGAAAAAAAGGCAATTGGTAAAAACAAAAAATAATAACCTGCAGAAGTAGTCACTTTCTATACACAGGGGGCCACTCATTAATCTTGAGTAACCCTCTAGATGCAGAATGTAAGTAATGTGCACACAGGAGGAAAATAATAATTCACCAGAAAATAGACACAGAGAAAAAACAGATGACATTTAAACAAATGCAATGAGTATTATAGGTGATATCTAGTGTCACTGCTGGAGTTCACTTCGGAGGAATTATACAATTCCCAGGACTAATCCTGAAACATGACTACGTGTGTTTCGTAGCACTCCAAGGAGGAAAATATATGAAGACAAATTTGGGGCTGCCACTTAACTAACCACTGGCAATGGGAATCCTCTGAGTATTGCTCAGTTTTGATAGACTAATCAGTATTAAGCTCAGAACTTGAGACAGGATTACTGTGCCCAAGGGATGTATACCTGAACAAAACAGGTGGCTAATTAAGAGGAAACAAGGGCAAACCTCTTAGGGGAGGCAAGCAATACTGTGGGTCAGAATGACCTGGTCTCAGTCTACTGTTCCAGCTCTCATCTCCTGCCAGCCCAGGTACATGCACGTGCACACACACACTCACACACACACACACACACACACACACACACACACACTCCTCTGGCATTCCAGCAGATCTAAAGACTAAACATTTTCCTCGCTGCGAAAAACCAGAGTATACCTCCCAGAAGCCACATAGTGCCCTGGACTCAGAAGAGCCCCATGCTTGGTTCATTTATTTTTTTACTGTGGTAAAATAGCCATAACATAAAATTTACCATCTTAATCATTTTTAAATGCACAATCCAGGGGCATTAAGTCCATTTACATTGTTGTGCAACTGTCACCACCATCCTCTGCCAGAACTTTTTCATCACCCCAAACTAAAAGTCCTTAAAAAAAATAGTATCTCCTTCTCCCCTCCCTCCATCCCTATAGCCCCTCACCTATTTTCTGTCTCTTTGAATTTGACTCCTTTGGCTAGCCCACATAAATGGAATCATACAATATTTGTTCTTTGCCCATACTGGGTTTAATATTTCACTGTCACTGCCTTGAAATTCTTAGCAATTTTAGAAAAAGAGCCCCTCCATTTTCACTTTGCACTGGTCCTCTGACAAATGATGTAGCTGATCCTACTGTGAATGGCATCTCTGCATTCTCCACACCGAAAACACATCTCCGTGTCCTTCTATGAGAGGAATAACAGATGAAATGGCCCACGACCCTCCTTAGAGTATTGGTATTTTGCTCACTGATGGCACTGTTTGCATTGTATTGTGATACTTTCTGTTGAAGTCCGTCTTCCCTGCTAGAGGAAAGGTCTATGTCTAACCCTTGTGTCCTTCGTGCTTGGTGTAGCTCCTGAATTGTGTTTCCCTCCCCAAAAATGCATATGCAGAAGCTCCCATCCCAACTGCGATAATATTTAGAGACGGGGCCCTTGGGAGGTAATCAGGTTTAGATGAAGTCAGGGGAGGGGGTTACAACACTCACGATAAGATTACTCTCCTTAGGAGAAGAGAAACCAAAGAACTTGCCCTTGTTCTTTCTGCCGTGTGAAGACACATTGAGAAGCTGGCCATCTGGAAGTCAGGAAGAGAGTCCTCGCCTGAAACTGACCATGTCAGGACCCTGATCTGAGAATTCCAGTCTCCAGAAAGTGTGAGGAAATACATTTCTGTTCTTTCCGTCACCTACTCCAAGACATTTTGTTACGGTGGCCTGAGTGGGTTAAGACAATCTGAAAAAGAATGAGTGCTCTGATATGTTCACCAAATATAAGGATCGCTGCTTGCTCCCTTAGGGAATCACACCTGGCATTGTTGCAGTACTTTACATTCAATGATAACTTATGGGGAAACAACAGAACACTGGGAAACGTGATAGCTTTGCTGATCCAGAAACTCTGGTCAGGGACTTGATCTAGTTACTGAAGACTGTGATCTAGCGCTTACAGTCTCAGGAAAATGTGACCCAAGACTCCACGTGTTAGTCATCTAATAGGCTTGTCCTAGTGCTTCTGAGTTGGGAAGTCTCCAGCTCCTTTTCTTTGGAATGAGAAGCAAGGATCAGGCTACCTTACTTGTTTGTATCTCTCATGCCCACCCTGTATGCTCATCTGGGGACCCATGACTAGACCTACCAAGAATGGCTAAACATGCTTCAAAACGTATAGTATCACAAGCACCCATATCAATAAAGCGCACAATAATATTTAAACATTGAAGGAAATGTCCTCAAATCGGAGCTCTTTGTCATAACGTAACTCCTTGCCATATCTCAATAAGGAAACTGAATTAAAGTTCTCCAAGTGGGGAATTAGAGTGGCACTGTGAGAAGAGTCTATGACAGAGATTGGGGTCATTTGTTTCTTGCCTGCCAGCCACGCTCTCATTCATTGTGTAACTCTGGAAATAAAGGCTCTCTGAGCCTCAGTTTCCTCATCCATCAACACAAGATGGTTTGGTAAAGTGAATCACCCTGAGTTCTGAACACTGCAGAAGTCACCAGTTTCCCTCCCATCTACATGCTAAATACACATAGAAAGGTAAAAAAGAATTGTCTTTATTGCTAGAAATCAACCATAAGACTATACATTAAATATTTTGAGAGACAACTATATGTGACAAAAGAAATCAGAACAAAAGCATCAGAACATTGTACTGATGCTTTAATAATAATTTAAATAATATTAATTTAACAGTGGCTTCTCCAGTGAAAACTGGGAAGTAAGGCTCCATGACCTTTGGATGAACTGCTGCTTGGACACGTTATTTTTTTAAAGGACATGATAGAGATTAGAGACTTTTGTTAATTACTCTTTCTGCCATTCTTTTAAGTTATCTAATAGGCTTGTTCTAGTGTTTCTTTTAGTTCCTTTTCCATGGAATGGAGCTACCTTACATGTTTATATCTTTCATGTCAACCTTATATTCTTATTTGGGGACCTATGACAAGTAAACGAGCCTGGCTGGTGAGGAGCTTTACATAAAATGAAATGCTATAGTGCTGGGAATTCTTCTTTAATTTTAACTTTAAACTCGATCTTTCGGTTGCTTGACTGACCACCTTATTATTACCTGTACTGAAAAAGGTCCCATCAGTACTGAATGTCTTAGGTCCACAGACCAAAGACAAATGCTGCCATTGTGCAGTGTGGTATAATCTGTCAAGGAAATGCACAGGCATTGACAACCATTTCTTTCCAAAGTAAGGGAGTTTCACAAAAATGAAAGTGCTTGTCTATCACTTCCCCTTCTTACTGTACATTATATCATATCTATTATCTATTATACCTTGCTGACAATGATTTTTTCTCATTTTCCTTCTATTTTGTTAGAATACAATTTAGAGAATATTATCCATACCTTTTATATAGCTTTTCCATACTAACATTTTATCTTCATTAAATGTAATACAATAGGTTTCAGATTCTTGATCTTTAAAAAATGAACAAAAGAAATTAATGAAAGACTCAGGCTTTATGACATTCATGGATGGCCATAATCTTTATTTTTGATTGGAAATTCAGAGTAAAGTTTCAAACTATTTTTGGATAGGCACATTGAACAACACTTTTTATAAAAGTATTTCAATTTTCTCTTCATTAGCATACCCTCATACCTTAGTTTTGTATACAGAAAAAGTTTGGTGAACTTTTTCTGTAAAAGGCCAGATAATATGTACTTTATATTTGGGGGGTATTACAGTCTGTTATAAGTAATATACTGTTAAATAGCACAAAAGTAGCCATAAGCAATATGATATTGAATGAACACAGATGTAAGCCAATAAACTTTCATTTACTAAAGCACACAGTAGGCTGGATTTGGCTCACAGGCCAGAGTCGGCCCACTCCTGCTCTATACCCTTCTATATATAGTGTTGTGCAAATCCTAAACATAGGAATGCAAGATATGCTCATTTAGAGCAACCTTTTCCATCAGCTATGTCACTTCGGGCATGCCTCTTAGCCTTTCTGAGCTTCTTCATTTGTAATGCGAAGTTGTCTGGTCCAAGTGAATGTCATCAAACCCTAACATTTCAATAGTCACTTGAGGATCCCCTTCACAACTTGTGGACAAATGCTAAGAAGCTAAATGCTACAACTTGTGAATAAGTTTTGTTTTGTTTTTTAAGTCCTTTTTGCAAATTATTTTATTTTTTATTGCTTTTCTTTGAAAAGTAAACTTTCAGAATCACTCAAAATTTTTCTAAGTAATTATAAATGTTCATCCATAACTGAAATTTTAATACTGAAAAGGAAGGGTTTGAGAATGTGGCATCTCATACCACTTGAGTAGCCAAGGTTAAGGCTGCTGTTTTGTCCTACCAGGCAGAGGCCCTCTTTTTCCCTCTCTAATTCCTGTCTGTACCCCTGAAGAAGAGAGTGAGCTTTCAGGAGAAGGATGGGCTGTTATTCTCTAAACCCTCTGAAGAATATTAGTGGCCATAATACATGACAACTGAGGTCATATCCAAAAGTTTTGTCATTTAGGTAATAATATAGTACTCCTATTAACTAGCTGAAATGCTGATATGATTTGCTTTTCATGGTACATTTACTTTGGGTATTAGTGAATTTATGCAAAGTTTCTTCCAGGAAACATATAATTTATAATTCTATCAGAATGTAAAACAATCCAATTATTAGTGGGCCATATTTAACAAAAGATCTAAGATCTCCAAATGCTCTGCAGTTGCTAAGGTAGTAAAGTTCAATAAGTGAGAGCCCATGGTTGTTAGAATACTATTACTGACAGATGAATGCCTGTTGCTACTTTCAATACTAACATGGGTCATAAAAATCCACTTCCTAACAAATTACTGCTGTATTACCTGAGGGGAATCAGAGAGCAGTTGGGAGAATGAAAATAAGCATGAAAAACAATGAAATAATCTGCTTTTTTATTCACATTTTCTTTTATTAATTTAAAATCTAAAAATAAGTTACAGATAAAGAGTACACAGCAGTCATTAACATACATTAAGCTTGAGGGCAATTTTGTTTTGGAGAATTTATCTTAGCTTTTCATAAAATGTTGCATTTTTTAAAAAAAATAAAAAATTAAACCTACCTTCCTCAGTGATCAGTGCAAAGAAATAGAGGAAAACAATAGAATGGGAAAGACTAGAGATCTCTTCAAGAAAACTAGATATACCAAGGGATCATTTCTTGCAAAGATGGGCTCAATAAAGGACAGAAATGGTATGGACCTAACAGAAGCAGAAGATACTAAAAGGAGGTATCAAGAATACACAGAAGAACTATACAAAAAATATCTTCATGACCCAGATAATCACGATGGTGTGATCACTGACCTAGAGCTAGATATCCTGGAATATGAAGTCAAGTGGGTCTTAGGAAGCATCACTACAAACAAAGCTAATGGAGGTGATGGAACTCCAGTTGAACTATTTCAAATCCTGAAAGATGATGCTGTGAAAGTGCTGCACTCAATATGCCAACAAATTTGGAAAACTCAGCAGTGGCCACAGGACTGGAAAAGGTCAGTTTTCATTCCAATCCCAAAGAAAGGCAATGCCAAAGAATGCTCAAACTACCACACGATTGCACTCATCTCACATGCTAGTAAAGTAATGCTCAAACTTCTCCAAGCCAGGCTTCAACAACACATAAACCATGAACTTTCAGATGTTCAAGCTGGTTTTAGAAAAGGCAGAGGAACCAGAGATCAAATTGCCAACATCTGCTGGATTATCAAAAAAGCAAGAGAGTTCCAGAAAAACACCTATTTCTGCTTTATTGACTATGTCAAAGCCTTTCCCTGTGTGGATCACCACAAACTGTGGAAAATTCTGAAAAAGATGGGCTACTAGACCACCTGATCTGCCTCTTGAGAAACCTGTATGCAGGTCAGGAAGCAACAGTTAGAACTGGACACAGAACAGACTGATTCCAAATAGTAAAAGGAGTACGTCAAGGCTGTATATTGTCACCTTGCTTATTTAACTTATATGCAGAGTACATCATGAGAAACGCTGGGCTGGATATGGCACAAGCTGGAATCAAGATTGCCAGGAGAAATATCAATAACCTCAGATATGCAGATGACACCACCCTTATGGCAGAGAGTGAAGAAGAACTAAAGAGCCTCTTGATGAAAGTGAAAGAGGAGAGTGGAAAAAGCTGGCTTAAAGTTCAACATTCAGAAAATGAAGATCATGGCATCTGGTCCCATCACTTCATGGGAAATAGATGGGGAAACAGTGTCAGACTTTATTTTGGGGGGCCTCCAAAATCACTGCAGATGGTGACTGCAGCCATGAAATTAAAAGACGCTTACTCCTTGGAAGGAAAGTTATGACCAACCTAGACAGCGTATTACAAAGCAGAGACATTACTTTGCCAACAAAGGTCTGTTTAGTCAAGGCTATGGTTTTTCCAGTTGTCAGGTATGATTGTGAGAGCTGGACTATAAAGAAAGCTGAGCACTGAAGAATTGATGGTTTTGAACTGTGGTGTTGGAGAAGACTCTTGAGAGTCCCTTGGACTGCAAGGACATCCAACCCGTCCATCTTAAAGGAGATCAGTCCTGAGTGTTCATTGGAAGGACTGATGTTCAAGCTGAAACTTCAATACTTTGGACACCTGATGTGAAGAACTGACTCCTTGGAAAAGACCCTGATGCTGGCAAAGATTGACGGCAGGAGGAGAAGGGGACAACAGAAGATGAAATAGTTGAATGGCATCACCACCTCAATGGACATGAGTTTGAGTAATCTCCGGGAGTTGGTGATGGACAGGAAGGCCTGGCATGCTTCAGTCCATGGGGTCACAAAGAGTCGGACACAACTCAGCGACTGAACTGAACCAAACTGAACTGAGTATTATTTAGTCTAAATATAATCAAGTAAAGTGGGCTTCCCTCACAGCTCAGTTGGTAAAGAATCGGCCTGCAACGCAGGAGACCCTGGATTGATTCCTGGGTCAGGAAAATCTGCTGGAGAAGGGAAAGGCTACCCACTCCAGTATTCTGGCCTGGAGAATTCCATGGGACATGACTGAGTGACTTTCACTTCACTTCAGTCAAGTAAAGTAAGAGTGCAAGCGACTGTTATAGGACAACTGTTTATTATAGGATGACTGTTTGCAGTAGGGGAAAAAAAAAAAGAGAAGAGAAAGTAGATTCCAGATCTTTAATTTATGGTAGGGATAGTCCATTCCAGATTCAGTATTCTGTAGGGGTTGCTTTCTTTCACGAAGCACATTTTATGTTGAGAAAAGGTACATATGACAGTCACTATTTCAGCTGTTTTCATCTTAGTTTCATGTATACTAAACTCAAGATGAGCTAAAATTTTACAAATGAAAAATATCTATAAACATGAATGAAATTAATTTCCTACTTTATAATTCTAAGAATTACAGAATTTTATAAAACTAGATTACTCTAAGGATTACTCTAAGGTAGCAAAGAGTTGGACATGACTGAGCGACTGAACTGAACTCTGCTGCTGCTGCTGCTGCTGCTGCTAAGTCACTTCAGTCATGTCCGACTCTGTAGGACCCCATAGACGGCAGCCCACCAGGCTCCCCCATCCCTGGGATTCTCCAGGCAAGAACACTGGAGTGGGTTGCCATTTCCTTCTCCAATGCATGAAAGGGAAAAGTGAAAGTGAAGTC
>NW_011494800.1:3193553-3206403 GCF_000754665.1 Bison bison bison | reverse complement strand
CACTTCAGTCATGTCCGACTCTGTAGGACCCCATAGACGGCAGCCCACCAGGCTCCCCCATCCCTGGGATTCTCCAGGCAAGAACACTGGAGTGGGTTGCCATTTCCTTCTCCAATGCATGAAAGGGAAAAGTGAAAGTGAAGTCACTCAGTCGTGCCTGACTCTTAGCGACCCCATGGACTACAGCCTACCAGGCTCCTGTGTCCATGGGATTTTCCAGGCAAGAGTACTGGAGTGGGGTGCCATCGCCTTCTCCAGAACTGAACTCTAAGGATGCCTATATTAAGAAAGTATGATTTTTGTACAATTAATCATTTCCTATATTAAATTCCTTTGGGAGATAGCATAATATGAAATGATTTGCAATGGTCTCAGTGGAATACATAAGGTTCATTGTATTTCACTATTCACATTAATCATTTCAGGTTAGACAGTGTGTTTCCTACATCTTTTACATTTTAACAATTCAAGTTTAACTGGTCTTCAGTAAATGGAACTCTTCGTCAACTGTAACTTTAATACAACTACAATTTAATGATACTAGGTGTTGAGAAGATGCTCTGGAGAAGGCAATGGCACCCCACTCCAGTACTCTTGCCTGGAAAATCCCATGGACACAGGAGCATGGTAGGCTCCAGTTCATGGGGTCGCAAAGAGTTGGACATGACTGAGCGACTTCATTTTCACTTTCACTTTCAGGTGTTTATAATGGTGTCTCCAAAGAACTAAAAAAAAGAGTACCCTAAATGCTTTTAGAAGCTTAGAAAATTCAAATTAGTAGGTCCAACGTGGACCTACGTGGCTGTGCTTTTAGATGCAATCTAATAATTCAGTTATAGTGGCCTACCAAAAAAAGCATATTTTGTTACACATGTTCAACCTATATGCTCTAGGACCAGGGTCCCCAGCACCTGGACTGGTACCGGTCCATGGCATGTTAGGAATCAGGCCACATGATAGGAGGTGAATAGTGGGCAACTAAGGCTTCATCTTTATTTACAGCCACTCCTCGCTGTTCACATTACCACCTGAGCTCCTCTCTTGTCAAGTCAGTGGCAGCATAATCAATGTAATAGGCTTGAATCATCTCAAAACCATCTATCTCCCTGTCCTGAGTCCCTGGAAACATTGTCCTCCATGAAACCAGTCCATGGTTCAAAAAACGTTTGGGATGGCTGTTCTAAGATCACACCACTTTACGATCATTGTAATCAAGGTAGAATGCTTAAACAACTAAATGAAAATGTTATAAAATAATGGCTAACATTCAGTTCAGTTCAGTTCAGTCACTCAGTCATGTCTGACTCTTTGCGATTCCATGAACTGCAGCACGCCAGGCCTCCCTGTCCATCACCAACTCCTGGAGTTCACCCAAACTCATGTCCATTGAGTTGGTGATGCCATCCAACCATCTTATCCTCTGTCGTCCCATTCTCCTCCTGCCCTCAATCTTTCCCAGCATCAGGGTCTTTTCAAATGAGTCAGCTCTTTGCATCATTAACAGTGTTTATAAAATAACATGCACATTCTTTTAAATGTGCTATTATATTATATTTATTATATCATATATATAATGAAACCAACAATCTGAGGAACATATTACCTTCTCTAATTTACACATGCTGGCACTGAGGACCATAGAGATCATCCTGCCTAAGAAGCTGATAGCAGAGTTGATTTGAAGTGAACTTGATTTAGCTTTCACCCCTTCACCTCTACTCTTCATTATTCTATGCTATCTCAAAAGCTTTTCTCTCAGCAGCAAGAGTTCACTCTCAGCTTTTTGTTTTAATAGTTCCATAGTTTCCCATTCTCTACATTATTAGAAATGTTTAAAGAGAGAAACATTAAGCCATGAAGAAAAACCTGTAGTTAAGACTAATTAGTTTCAGGAAATATTGCTTCTCATATATTAACGAAGTTGGTATTCTTGTACAAAATTTGGTCTCTGAGCAAAGTATATAATCAGTATATATAAGTACAGTTCAAAATAAATTATCCTCCTATGAAATTCAGAAGCAAGCAAAGGAACAAGATTTTGTTTTTTAATGGCCGGTGTAGTTATAATCTTAATTAGACTCAGAATTCAAGAATCTACATTCCCGATAGTATCCTGTCTTATGTTAAATCCTAAAAGCATGACATAATCTAATAAAATATGTCCTAAGTACAAAACAGTAAACCAAGTAATAAAACCTATTAAAATCAACAATTTAATTTTTAAACTGTAATTTTAAGAGTTAAGTAGTAATGTTAGATTTTAAGAGGATTCTACTACCATAATGTATATGATTTACAAGTTTCCAGATTTTAAGAAGAAATGAGTGATAAGATAAATATTTTTTTTTTCAAAATGGCATTTTAGAGATGAAAAACAACCATGTTTAACACATGTTCTTTCAGTAAATTTTTATGGCTTAATTGTTATATCAAATAAGTCACTCACATAAAATTTTTCATTCTTCATATTGTGAGTTTTCAACACAATGTGGAGTGCTTATTAAAATTATATTACTGAAACAAAAGACAATTTTTAAGCTCTTTTCTTTTACAAATCAGGTAAATAGGTTTAAAAGTTTTCCATTAGTGCTATTTTAGGAAATATTTAATTTCTATTTACTTGATAATACATTTTCTCTAGTTCAATTATCACTGTGTTAAATATATACAAAGACACTTGCAAAAAAACACCTCCTCACCAAAAAATGATTTTACTTCTCACTTATACATATGAAAAGTAGCAAGTGTATATATTCTCATAAGTATGTATATGTTAATTAGTCTGTTCCATATAAGTCTTTATTCTTGTCCACCTCTCCCATGGAGCATTAATTTCCATGATATCCAGGGACTTGTCAGACTTCATTACCAGCATCTAACATTTGCTAAGCACATAACAAATGATGAATAAATATATAGGGAAAATAGGAAATAAACAATTAAGTATTAATAATAACCAGGCATTTGGGGCCCTTCTGAAAACAAATTCATAGTTATAAAAATAATTTTGATACAAGAAAATAATTTTTGTTAAAAAATGTTCATACCATAACTAAATATATCAATAATATGAACTACAGCATGAAACCTCAGCAAAAATGGCCTGAATAGCTCTAATTTTCTAAAATACTTTTATTATTGTTAACATGATGAAAGCAATCATAATCCATGATGATATGAATCAAAAAGAAAAAATTTGAAAAAATTTTATGTAACTTGCTTTGAAAACAATATGTTTATACAGTCAGAATTATGTTAGAACAATGCAAGAGACAAAGTGAAGTGCTTTCTCATTTTTAAAATGAAAACCATTCAAATACTCAATAATCTGAGGTACCAGGATTATAATATACAAAAAAGTATAAAGATAAGGATGTTTACATACTGGAAAATTATTAAAAGGGAAGAAATGCATATGGCCAGGAATCTCACCATATATATTTTTATTTTTTAATGTTTAATTTTATCACCTACTAATTTCCAGCCTTAGTCCTTAATTCATAATCTGTGCTTCATACTTATATCAGCATCTATTTCAAGTGTCTGTGTTAAATCTAATGACATTTATATAATTTATCAGTCAATAAAATATATGTAAATACAATTAATAAGACATATATATTATATAATACTGTCTCAACAAATAATTCATATAAAATCAATTATAAAATAGCAATAGAGCTTACTATTCCTATCCACTAATCTGGTAAAATTCAATAATCACTAAATCAACACTTTTACTGGACTTTTTATTAAAGTACCTTTGTATCTTTTATTAAAGTCAATAAGATAATTCTAGTGACTATACCAGTTTAATGTTATTTAATAATTAATTTATACAGCACTATTTTCTAATACAGGAAGAAACTATTTTATGAATAGCCCTACAACTGATCATGCTTCCTTTTTGCTTTCTGTTTCTAATATTTTAACAGTCTAAATAGAATCTTTGTGTCAGTAAGCAGATTTGGTGACAATCTAGTCTCAATTTAGACCTAATTAATTTCTAAAATGTACTGTCCTAAAGTAATATGGACAGGGAGGCCTGGCGTGCTGCAATTCATGGGGTTACAAAGAGTCGGACACAACTGAGCGACTGAACTGAACTGAAAGTAATATGTTAACACGACTCTTAAGTATATTTGAGTGAAAAAATAATTTACAAGTCTACCTATTCTTGGCATTTATTTCATAGAAAATCTACCATGAAACAAGTAATATCATTTAAATAATTACAAAAACATTATGCAGTTATGGTCAATATATTACTTAATAAATAGATCATTAATTTCTGTCTATAGTAATAGCATGCAATGAATATAATAATTTAAATGTCGTATTGTAAATATTTAAATGTATATGCTGAAAACTTTATCATCATAACCTTGTCCTTCTTTGAATGAGTCCCATGACCCTAAAGAAATGCATTTTCCAGGCCCATGGGCTATTTCAAACTTTTGACATGTTTATCCAAGTAGAAGAAAAATTGAAGATCTTCAAGTAAGAAAATCAAAATATAGAACTATTTGTTTCCAAAATATAAAGAGAATTAATATTTTCAAATACTATACCAAGGAAACTTCTTTATAAATTATAATTTTTAGGAAACTATGAAAGGTATATTTATAAACAAGCCCTTAACAGAAAATAAGAATCCTGAGATAGTGATTTATAGTTGTGATGTAGTATGCCTATATATCATATACTTTAGCAAAACTATTAATAGTCTATCTGCTGCTGCTGCTGCTGCTAAGTCGCTTCAGTCGTGTTCGACTCTGTGTGACCCCATAGACGGCAGCCCACCAGGCTTCTCTGTCCCTGGGATTCTCCAGGCAAGAACACTGGAGTGGGTTGCCATTTCCTTCTCCAAAGCATGAAAGTGAAAAGTGAAGTCGCTCAGTCGTGTCCGACTCTTCGAGACCCCATGGACTGCAGCCCACCAGGCTCCTCCATTCATGGGATCTACAACTGCATTATTCAAATACTCTCAAAATTTCAACATACTACATCACCTAGTTTCGTGGTTTGTTTGTTGTTGTTGTTGTTGTTGTTTTCTAAGAAATTGGGTAATTTGGAACGTATTTAGAGTCAGGTCTATGTCACTAGCTATCACTGAACTATATCTACTGAAATGGCAGATATCACAGCTTTTGCTATTAAAAAGGGAGAAGGAAATGGCAACCCACTCAAGTACTCTTGCCTAGAGAATCCTGTGGATGGAGGAACCTGGTGGGCTGCTGTTCATAGGGTTGCACAGAGTCGAACATGACTGAAGCAACTTAGCATGCATGCATGCATGCATTGGAGAAGGAAATGGCAACACCCTTCAGTATTCTTGCCTGGAGAATCCCAGGGACCGAGGAGCCTGGTGGGCTGCTGTCTATGGGGTCATACAGAGTTGGACACTGGACATGACTGAAGCGACTTAGCAGCAGCAGCTATTTAAAAAGTAAGCTTGAACTTCCCTGGTGGTCCAGTGGTTAAGAATCCACCTGCCAATGCAGGGGACATGAGTTCGATCCTTGGTCTGGGAAGATCCCACAAACTGGGGTGGGGTGGCAATTAAGCCCATGCATTACAACCACTGAGCCCACACTTTAGAGCCTGTGCTCCACAGGGAAGCCACAATGAGAAGCCTGCACAGAGCCACAAAGCATAGCTCTCTCTCGCCCTTGCCGCAACTAGAGAAAGTTCGCATGCAACAATGAAGACCCGGTGCAGCCAAAAATAAATAAATAAACATTTTAAAAGTGTATGTCTTTCACCTGCCTTGAAATGAACAAAATATGATTAGATAAATTATATGAACATTACAGTTGCCACTACATATTTTCTAAGTCACACAATAGCTCCAATTTATTTAAATACTCCAGGCCAGATGTTCTACATACCTGTGTTATTTAGTCTTCATCACAAACCAATCCCCAAAGGCAGAAATCATTTTTCTCACTTTATGCACTAGGAAAGTAACATTTATAGATGATAAATAGCTAAAAATCTCATGCAAAAAAGTGGTTGGGCCAAAATTTGAACCCAACTCTACTCTGCTGTATAGCCAGTCCTCTGACTTCCTACAGGGCACATATTTAAGGAGAAAAAAAGAGAAAGGAGAGACTATCACTCAGTCAGTGTAGAGTTGATTAAACATGACCTCAAAGAACTAATTAAATCAAGTGATGAGAAGGTTGACAGGGATGAGATGTTCAGTATCAATTTATCAATATGGCATCAGGAATCAAGCCATAACCCTGAAGCAAGAGTAACATAGTCTAAATTCACTTGATTGTAGATCAAACACAAAATACAAAAAAAATACCTATTAAAAACATTTCAAAACTGTTTTGTGAACATCTTTGGAGAAAGTCACAATGACTGTCAATTACAAAGCCCTTTCAGACATTCTCCATTATCTCTGAGAGGAGAAACACATCTCCTTCATCACCACGACATCCCAGTGACTCTGCAGTCACCCCTTTTTCAGCAAATTGTTCTTTTTATTCCCCTCTGGAGTCCACTGATAAACACTACATAAGTAAACTTATACACTGTATTATTTCTCTTATCAAAGATCATAGGTAGTGGCAAACATTCAACTCCAAAGATTCTTGTCTATAAATTCACTGGACAGCCTTGACCAGTGGAATATAAGCCTACAGGTGTTGAGACTAGTGTGTATTGTTTGATAGATTTTTTTGGTATCATTTTCCATAAATGTAAAGTGTGAAGATATATAGCAGGGGATGACAGAGGATGAGATGGTTGGACGGCATCACCGACTCATTGGACATGAGTTTGAGCAAGCTCCAGGAGTTGGTGATGGACAGGGAAGCCTGGCATGCTGCAGTCTTTGGGGTCGCAAAGAATCAGACACGACTGAGCAACTGAGCTGAACTGATAGCATTCAACCTAAAGACAATAACAATGACAAAATACTTGTATTTTATATCACATACTTTAAAATTGTTTCCACACCTCTATGCTATCTTATTCTTTCAATGCTTCTGATTGTTGATGGTATTTTCATGAGCATCAGTTCAGTTCAGTTGCTCAGTCATGTCCAACTCTTTGCAACCCCATGGACTGCAGCATGCCAGGCTTCCCTGTCCATCACCAACCATCACAACTATATCAATAGGTTTATATGGAAATTGGAAAACAATAATTTTAAAGATTTTTTAGTCATTTTTATAGCAGAAAATGGGCTGCTAACAGCATCATGACAAATTCTCTCAATCTCAGCTTATTCCATTGCAATAGAGAAAGAAATATTACAAACCAGTGCATTAGACATAATCATCCTGGAATATATGCCTAAACATAAACTGTATAATTAGGCAGATAATTTACATGGGCAAATCAAATGAACTGTCACAGCCAGTGATGGGAGCTTAGAGAGTGAGAGGTTTAATAGGTGCTTACTGAAAACTTGTTTGCATTGTTTTAAGATGAAAGAAAATATACTGCATTTCAGTCCTTCAACAGTGTTAAGTATCTGCTGAATATTTAACTATATTCTAGATATATAATATATGTAAGGCATCTAGTTAGGTAGCTGGCACATTAAATAAAATATTTTCATCTTCCTTTTTTTATGATTGTAGAGGATAATAAAGGTTAAGGAAATGAGTTATTAGATGTTTTCCAACCCTAAATGTATTCAGAAAATGCCACAGGTCTCAAAGCAGTAAGGTCAACTATCAAAAAAATATAAGGAAGTAGAAAGTCACTCTAAAGAGAAGGGCCTTCAGTGCTCTCAGAAAGGCCACCAGCTTGTGCAGGCCATGGCCACCGTGCCAACTCAACTCAGTGAGTTTTGATAAGGGATCCATCTCTAACACCTCATCTAACCATCTCATCTGCTGCCCTCTTCACCTTCTGCCTCCAATCTTTCCAGCAGAGATGAGATGGTTAGATAGCATCAAACTCAATGGACAAGAACTTGAGCAAACTCCAGGAAATAGTGGAGGACAGGGAAGCCTAGAGTGCTGCAGTCCATGGGGTCACAAAGAGTCAGACACAACTTAGTGACTGAACAACAACAACCTTCCCTAACATATCATGATGAAGTGTGAACTGGAGTATGGATCTTTTCAGATTATTTTAAGTCAGTTCAGTCACTCAGTCATGTCTGACTCTTTACAACCCCATGGACTGTAGCATGCTAGGCCTCCCTGTCCATCACCAACTCCCAGAACTTGCTCAAACTCATGTCCATCAAGTTGGTGATGCCATCCAACCATCTCATCCTCTGTCGTCCCCTCCTCTTCCTGCCTTCAATCTTGCCCAGCACCAGGGTTTGTTTTCAATGAGTCAGTTCTTTGCATCAGGTGGCCCAAAGTATTGGAGCTTCAGCTTCAGCATCAATCTTTCCAATGAACACTGAAGACTGATTTCTTTTAGGATTGACTGGTTGGATCTCCTTGCAGTCCAAGGGACTCTCAAGAGTCTTCTCCAACATCACAGTTCAAAAGCATCAATTCTTCAGTGCTCAGCTTTCTTTATGGTCCAGCGCTCACATCCATACATGACTACTGGAAAAACCATAGCTTTGACTAGAAGGACCTTCATCGGCAAAAATAATGTCTCTGCTTTTTAATATGTTGTCTAGGTTTGTCATAGCTTTTCTCCCAAGGAGCAAGCGTCTTTTAATTTCATCACTGCAGTCACCATCTGCAGTGTTTTTGGATTATTAACTTCGGTGGTAAAGTGGTAAACTGATTCTTACTGGATTTTAATGCTGTATAGGTGATTCTTTTCATATCTAGTTTCTATTTTCACATATTCAGACAAATAAGTCAATTACCTCCTAATAAAATAAAATATTCAACAACTCAATGTAGAACCTGAGTTTTGAATGACTGAAAAACGGAAAGATAACCAAAGATCACTTTATTAAAGGCAATATCCTGATTTATAAGAAATATAGATTTGGTCATTCAGATGACAAAACTTTATATATATTTCCTCTTCCTCCACAGTTCCTGGCTCATAGCTTCCCAAACACTTGCAATTTTATGAGCCAGTAGAAGAATGGGAACAATTTTTATGACAGTATTTGTTTCCTATCCTGAGTGCCTGAAAGGGCTTCTGAGCTGCAAAGGTGAAATGGGTGTTTTGTTATTCTCAACAAATCCCCTTCCATAACAATTGAGCTTATACTATGGAAGGTTACTTTTGGAAAATACTAAGGATGAGGGCTGGTGCCCAGGAGAAACAACCGTGTGATTATACAGAGTTGAAAATTTCAGTTCGACCCCATGATTTCCAGGGAGAGAGAGGAGCTAGAGGTTATATCAATAACCAGTGGATAAAGATGGACAGGGAGGCCTGGCATGCTGCGATTCATGGGGTCGCATAAAGTCAGACACGACTGAGTGACTGAACTGAACTGAACTGAAAGATATAATCAACTATGCCCAGGTAATGAAGGAGATGTGAGAGTTGGACCATAAAGAAGGCTGAGTGCTGAAGAATTGATGCTTTTGAACTGTGGTATTGGCGAAGACTCTTGAGAATCCCTTGGACTGCAAGGAGATCAAACCAGTCAATCCTAGAGGAAATCAGTACTGAATATCATTGGAAGGACTGATGCTGAAGATGAAGCTCCAATACTTCGGTCACCTGATGCAAACAATTGACTCCTTGGAGAAGACCCTGATGCTAGGCAAGATTGAAGGCAGTAGAAGAAGCGGGTGACAGAGGATGAGACTGTCGGATGGCATCATTGACTTAATGGACATGAGTTTGAGCAAACTCAAGGAGAGAGTGAAGGACAGGGAAGCCTGGCATGCTGCAGTCCATGGGGTCACAAAGAGTCAGACACAAGTGAGCACCTGAGCAAAAATAAGCAATGAAGCTTCCATAAAACCCAAAAGGAGGGGGTTCAGAAACCCAGGCTGGTGAATGAGAACACTTCCAGGTGCCACCATACCAGACACCAAACTTCACAAGGAAGGAAGCTGTTTTTCCTGGGACTCTCCCTATGCATTCCTTCAACTGGCTTCTGACCTCTATTCTTTAATATCCTTTCCAATGAATCAGCACTCTAGTGAATAAAGAGGCTTTTCTGAATTCTGTGAGCCATTCCAGTAAATTAACTGAACCCAAGGAGGGGGTCATGGGGAACCACTGATTTAAAGTCAGTGGGACTTGTGATTGACATCTGAAGTGGAGAATGGTCTCATGTCAATGATTGAGCCCTTTACCTGGGTAATGTGATACTATCTCCAAGTAGACATTGTCAGAAATAATTCAAATTCTGCCCCCCCGCCCCACCACACACACACAGATATAGACACACATTGAAACTGAGTCCAGGAAGCCAAAAGAGTAATCAATATTACATGTATAGATGTCACACTTCCTCCATGTTTTTATAGTTTATGGTATGAGTTTCATAGGTATTTTAAATAAAAATTTTATTTTTATTTCATTTCTATTAGAATATAGTTATTTTAAAGTAAGAGTTTGTCCTGTTTATAACATAGTAAACCCTACTGTAACTACACTAAATAAAAATCCACTTGTCATTAAGTATCTCACCTTCAATTCTGAATTAAGAAAAATTTATATAATGTATTTTTTAGCTTATTAGTAATTAAAAATCATGGAAATAATCAGAGCTTATGTGACTGATTTGGCTGCAAGACCCTTCAGAAAAAACTTCTTTTCTGATTTATATGATTTTGGTTTGAGTTACCATTTTATCTTCAAAGACTTCACTGATCTTTACTTCATATTATTTCACCTCTAAATAATTTTTATATAGCTCTAATTTTTTCCTAAAACAGTAGAGGTCCTTAACATCTTTGTGTCCATGGCATAACTCTGAATATAAGAACACTTGGTCACAAATTTGAAAGACTTAGATTTAATTATTATGAAATTATTATGTGCTTGGTTGTCCTTCAGTCCTATGCCTCTGAGAAAAACTGTTTACTCTCTTTACTTACATGTACATGAGATGAAAAATTTTACACACTGTAGATAATACTTTTTTCTTCAAAAATAACTTGACTTTATACAATACCTCCTACATCTTAATTCCAAAAGTATACCTGGCTTGACCTCTTATTTTTCCTTCAAAGACCTGAAAGAGTAAAAGCTTATTCTTTCCATACATGACCTTCATTAATAGCCACAAGATGCTTATAGGTTATAAGGGATTTGTAACCCTTCATTGCCGGAGAAGGCGATGGCACCCCACTCCAGTACTCTTGCCTGGAAAATCCCATGGACAGAGGAGCCTGGTGGGCTGCAGTCCAGTGGGTCGTGAAGAGTCGGACATGACTGAGCGACTTCACTTTCACTTTTCACTTTCATGCATTGGAGAAGGAAATGGCAACCCACTCCAGTGTTCTTGCCTGGAGAATCCCAGGGACGAGGGAGCCTGGTGGGCTGCCATCTATGGGGTCGCACAGAGTCGGACACGACTGAAGCGACTTAGCAGCAGCAACTCTTCATTGTAATTTTACATGTTTAGAGGCAGCCAGAAGGCTTTGCTGTGTTCACAGAAAAGAGCCACTTTGGTCTGGTTCCAGTCTTGGCACCCAAAGTAAACAGTTCACAGTTAACTTGGGAAGACACACAAATAAAATTTACATGAAAATAGAATATAATACAACATAATACAAAACAATGTGATATTTGTTATCATTTTATGTGAGGTAAACTCTTAGACATATGAAGCTGAGTTGAGCAATCAAAGGAAATAGCTACTCTTTCCTGGAGAAGTGAAGTGAAAGTTGCTCAGTCGTGTCCCACTCTTTGGGACCCCAGGCCAGAATACTGGAGTGGATAGCCTTTCCTTTCTCCAGGGGATCTTCCCAACCCAGGGATTGAACCCAGGTCTCCCGCATTGCAGGTGGATTGTTTACCAGCTGAGCCACGAGGGAAGCCCTTTCCTGGAGAAGGTTAGTAACTAAGCAGTGGATAACTAAGGCTAATTACCAGCTCCCAAGCTCCTGAATGAATGGTATTGCTCTTGGATTCATTTCGATATTTGGCAAAACTTATACAATATTGTAAAGTTTAAAAATAAACTAAAATTTAAAAAAATAAAAAATAAAGGAGACCATGAGGGCCCAGATTTCCACACAGCTAAACGCCATTCCCACAAGCAATAATGTGATTGTTTAACAATGTCTTAAAATTCTTGCAGAGGTTGTGGAATACAGAAGACAGAAATTATTCCTAAGCTACCATTGCTGGAAGTACCAAGACGCATGCCAACCTAGGGTGAATCGGTGGTGTCAGTTTTCTTTTCCCAAGTAGACACACTGGAGCTGGGTATTTAAATATGCTGAGAGCTTTACTTTGTAAAGAAGTTTGGCTCCAGTAATCCACAATACTTTGTTATAAATAGTTGAAAATATTAGAAAAAAGTAAATACACTGCTATTTACGTTGTACTTATATAAGTTTGCTTCCATATCACTGTTTACCTAGCCAGTGAACAGTGTTTGACCAGTAAACAGCCAAGAGTTTCTAAATTCTGCACTCTGTTTGCAGTTCCCTAAGCTCAGATCAGGATTTCTAAAGACTAGTACACTAATTTATTCATATTAGTAAATATTAGTACTTTCAATTCTCAGTATTAGCCAAAATTTATTGACTACGCAGAAAGAAGGAAAAAGTTAATGCAATAAAATGAAGAGATTTTCGAATAAGTAAAGTATGTTATTAAGATACAAATGATGTTTTAGTACTCTTCACCAGTGAAGTGAATGTACTATCCATAATAAAATGATCTGTAAAATATAATTAGTTAATAAACATTTAAATATATCACTGAAGAAATGGGAAGTGAATCTATAATTAAATATAGCTCACAAAGCTTTGGTGTAAGTGCA
>NW_011494800.1:3183027-3193453 GCF_000754665.1 Bison bison bison | reverse complement strand
GTGTAAGTGCAACCAAAGGTGTCTTATTTATGTTGACCTGTGGTGGATTCATTTTGATATTTGGCAAAACTAATACAATTATGTAAAGTTTAAAAATAAAATAAAATTTAAAAAATAAAATAAAATCATGTTTTTCTCTTCTGATCAAAAATATTTCAAACATGTCAACTTCAAACAACATATTCATAACAGTGATGTTCAATTTTTTTTTTAATTTTTGATAAGTGGGACTAATATATCTACTTTTTTTGAGGCAGGGGATAACCAAAAATTTCATTATCTAGTTTTGACATCAAGCTCTATTAACACTGAAGTCCCATTAACTGACATTCAAAGCAGCATTTTTTTGTTACTGAAGTATAGGTGAGTTACAGTATTATAATATTTTCTGGTGTACAGCATAATATTCAGTATTTTTATAGATTATATTCCATTAAAAGTTATTACAAAATAATGACCATAATTCCCTGTGCTATACAATATATCCTTGTTGCTTATCTATTTCATAGATAGTAGTTTGTGTCTCTTAACTGTATATCCCTAATTTTCCCCTAATTCATTTAAAGACTTGTAACCACATTTAAAAAGAGCCACATTGCCAGACATTGTCAAAATTTATTTTTCCAAGTTAAAAAACAAAAAAGCATTTTCCCATATCACCCAACTTCTCTGTCAAACAAACTACATGAATTTTGCCTGTTAACTTTTCAGGAGTGCAGCCAGACTTCCAAGAACATAGTAACTTATGCTTTTCCAGAAAAGATCTGGCACCAGTTCTTCCACATCACCCACATCCAGTCAGTGCCAACTTCTCCAGTGAGAGTATCTGTGATATCTGTTACATCAAGAGCTCCTTTTCAGTAGAACTGCCTTTAATTTAGAGTCAGTGCCTCATGACTGCTATGGTCTGTCTGTCGTCTCTATTAAATATAGAGCTGCTGGCTGGCACCACATGGTTATTAGTCATATAAATGCACCTCTTAAGACACTTTCTATCAGGAACACTCTTTCTATATGTTTTGAATCACCCCTTGAGACTTGAAATATGCAAAGATAGCAGCAAATTTTAATCAAAACTCTTCTCATTAAGATAGAAAGACTATAACTTCAGTCCAAACTGACATTAACAATCTGTTGGGGTGAACTTAACTTATAAATGGATCATTTGTTATATTTACAGAGAGAAAAAAAAATGGAAAGATAACAAATGTACTTAACAAAAGGACAGGGGTCTACGAACCATAGCATCAATTAACAAAACCCAATTCCATACTAACTGGAAGGCAGTAATAATAACTAAAAATAATTAGAGAAAATGAATCAAATATGTGCCTGCCTGCTTTTCTGGCAAAGATACAGGGAAAAGCATGGCCAACAGTGTTCAGAGTTATAAACTGAAGACAGATTCTTGTCTTTCCCATCACTTTTGTCTCAGTCAACAGTGTTCCGAACAAGCATTAGTCCTAGTAGGTGTAGATGGATTATAAAACGCCATCAGTTTCAAAACAGCACCATCATATGTACAAAAGGAAATGATGTTGAACTGAAAGTGGCTCTCAGAGTTTAAGTGCCTAAGCCCCAGTTCCCGATGAACTAATTCAGCATTCTACAAAAGCAACATAGGGGTTTCTCATGGAGGTCACGTGTGGACTTCATTTTGCAAAATTCTGTTACATGGATGCATACCAGTAAAACTCTAAAGCCAACTGAAACGGGGCAGAGGACAAGTGGCTCTGTTTGTCCTGACTGACATTATGGATGTGACCAAGTTCTGCAGAGAGAATGGAGGAAGTAATGTAATTTGGGATTATAATGAATTGAATTTAAGGAACTGAGTTACTTAAATTTATTTGCAACACCATAGGGGTCCCATCAGATTTAGAGTTAAATGATTCAGGCAATGACAACAAAAATATGTAAAACAATGTCTTAATTATCCTTAGAAAATGAGAGGTTCCAGAAAATACATGACGCCAGTGACTTCAAAGCTCTGTAGATTTTACCCATTTCTATGGATCTCCCTAAAATGAATTTTCTACTACTTCTTTCTCTGACAAACACACTAGACAACATTTACATTACATAGGTGACTTGTCATTCTTCTAACTTTTCCCTGCTCATTTAAGGTAAAATTCTGCTGTTGTTTAGTCGCTAAGTCACGTTCAACTCTTTTGTGACCCTATGCACTGTAAACCAGCAGCTTCTCTGTCCATGGGATTACCCAGGCAAAAATACTGGAGTGGGTTGCCATTTCACTCTCCAAGAGATTTTCCCATTGGGAGTGAGTTGCCATTTCATTCTCCAAGAGATTTTCCCAAGCCAGGGATCAAACTTGCATCTCCTACATTGGCAGGCAGATTCTTTACCCCCGAGGGAATATTCTGAGTTAACATCCCAATTCTGTTCCTTACCAGTCTTGAAGAAAAATGCGTGCCTTGTGCCCTATGCCTTAGCCTAGGAAACAAGTAATGTGTTTTTTTGGGGAACAAGTAATGTACCTCACATACAGTTTTGAGCATTAAATGTGAAAGAACCTAATAACCTAATAACCTAATAACATATCTAGTACATTACTGTTACTTTCCTTTCCCTCCATGGCTGTTATTTTTTCCATTCTCACTTAATTCTTTAAGCTTCATGCTTCTTATATTCTAAAGGTAAATAGAACAGAAAAACCAGCTTATTAAGTACTATGTATCAAATGCAAGACTTGTAGTGAGAGTCCAAAGTGCAATGTTAGGGTTTGCGGTGTTCAGAGCTATTTCACACTTAATTGAGAGGATTGAGAGGATTGCTCAACTTCTGTTTAAGTGAAAATAGTATCACAGAACTTTAAATTAAACCATAGAAATTATTTGGTATAAGGATGATCTGAGAACAGAAATGGGAATAATTGAATTCTCACAAATTTTTTATATAAAAAAAATTTCACAAAACATTTTTGGAAGTACTACCCATGACAATCAGAGAAGAAAAGAAATAAAAATAATCCAAAGGGGGAAAAAAGAAGTAAAACTCTCACTGTTTGCAGATAACATGATAGTCTACCTAGAAAGGGGCTCCTCAGGTGGTGCTAATGGTAAAGAACCTGCCTGCCAATGCAGGAGACGTAAGAGATGCTGTTTCAATCCTTGGATTTGGAAGATCCCCTGGAGGAGGTCATGGAGGCCACTACAGTATTCTTGTCTAGAGAATCCCATGGACAGGGGAACTGGCAGGCTACAGTCCATAGAGTCACAAAGAGTCAGACACTACTGAAGTGACTTAGCGTGCACGCGCGCGCGCACACACACACACACACAGCTACAGAGAAAATCCTAAAGTGACCATCAAAAAACTACTAGAGTTCATCAATAAATTCCTGAAATTTGCAGAATACAAAATTAATACAAAGAAATCTGTTGCACTTCTATAAATTAACAATTAAAGATCAGAAAGAGAAATTAAGGAAACAATACCACATATTGTCCCATCAAAAACAATAAAATACCTAGGAATAAACATACCTAAAGGAGGCAAAAGACCTGTACTCTGGGAACTATAAGATACTGACCACAGAAATTGATGATGAAATGAACATATGAAGAGATATTCCATACTCATGGATTGGATTAATATTGACTGTACTACTCTAGGCAAGCCATAAACTGAATGAAATCCCTATCCAATTATCAATGGAATTTTTTTTTTTGCAGATCTAAAACAAAAAATTATTAAATTTTGCATGGAAACACAAAAGACCCTGAATAGCCAAAGCTATCTTGAGAAAGAAAAATGGAGCTGGAGGAGTCATATGCCTCAACTTAAAACTATACTATAAATCTACAGTAATCAAAACAGTATGGTCCTAGCACAAAAACAGAATTGTAGATAAATGGAACAGGATAGAAAGCCCAGAAATAAGCCCCCACACCTATGGTCAATTAATGTATGACAAAGGAGGCAAGAATATACAATGGAGAAAAGATAGTCTCCTCAATAAGTGGTTCTGGGAAAACTGGAGCTACATGTAAAGAATGAAATTACAATATTTTCTATCACCATACATACACAAAAAAGCTCAAAGTAGATTGAAGATCTAATGTAAAACCAGATACAATAAAACTATTAGAGGAAAACATAGCAGAAGACTTTTTGACATAGATTGCAGCAAGATTTTTTTTTGATCCAACTCCTAGAGCAATAAAAATAACAAAAATAAACAATGGGACATAATTAAATTTAAAAGCTCTTGCATAGCAAAGGAAATCATAAACAAAACAAAAATATAACCCACAGATTGGGAGAAAATATTTGCAAATGATACAATTGACAAGGCTTAAAATTTGTATGAAAACAAAAGACACCGAATAGCCTAAATATACAAACAGCCTAAATATACAAATGGCTTATGCAGCTCAATATTAAAAAATAATCAACCCAATCAAAAAATGGAAAGAAGACCTAAATAGACATTTCTCCAGAATGATGGCCAAAAGCCACATGAAAAGATGTTCAACACTGCTAATTATTCAGTTCAGTTCAGTTCAGTTGCTCAGTCATGTCCAACTCTTTGTGACCCCATGAATTGTAGCACACCAGGCCTCCCTGTCCATCACCAACTCCTGGAGTTCACTTAAACTCACATCCATCAAGTTGGTGATGCCATTCAACCATCTCATCCTCTGTCATCCCCTTCTCCTCCTGTCCCCAATCCCTCCCAGCATCAGAGCCTTTTCCAATGAGTCAACTCTTCGCATGAGGTGGCCAAAGTATTGGAGTTTCACTTTAGCATCAGTCCTTCCAGTGAACACCCAGGACTGAGCTCCTTTAGAATGGACAGGCTGGATCTCCTTGAAGTCCAAGGGACTCTCAAGAGTCTTCTCCAATACCACAGTTCAAAAGCATCAATTCTTCGGTGCTCAGCTTTCTTCACAGTCCAACTCTCACATCCATACATGACCATTGGAAAACCCATAACCTTGACTAGATGGACCTTTGTTGGCAAAGTAATGTCTCTGCTTTTGAATATGCTATCTAGGTTGGTCATAACTTTCCTTCCAAGGAGTAAGCGTCTTTTAATCTCATGGCTTCAATCACCATCTGCAGTGATTTTTGGAGCCAAAAAAAATAAAGTCTGACACTGTTTTCACTGTTTCCCCATCTATTTCCCATGAAGTGATGGGACCGGATGCCATGATCTTCGTTTTCTGAATGTTGAACTTTAAGCCAACCTTTCACTCTCCTCTTTCACTTTCATCAAGAGGCTTTTTTTAGTTCCTCTTCACTTTCTGCCATAAGGGTGGTGTCATCTGCATATCTGAGGTTATTGATATTTCTCCTGGCAATCTTGATTCCATCTTCCAGCCCAGTGTTTATCATGATGTGCTCTGCATATAAGTTAAATAAGCAGGGTGACAACATATAGCCTTGACGTACTCCTTTTCCTATTTGGAACCAGTCTGTTGTTCCATGTCCGCTTCCTGACCTGCATACAGATTTCTCAAGAGGCAGGTCAGTTGGTTTGGTAGCCCATCTTTTTCAGAATTTTCCACAGTTTGTGGTGATCCACACAGTCAAAGGCTGGCATAGTCAATAAAGCAGAAGTAGATGTTTTTCTGGAAGTCTCTTGCTTTTTTGACAATCCAGCGGATATTGGCAATTTGATCTCTGGTTCCTCTGCCTTTTCTAAAACCAGCTTGAACATCTGGAAGTTCATGGTTCACATATCGCTGAAGCCTGGCTTGGAGAATTTTGAGCATTTATTTACTAGCGTGTGAGATGAGTGCAATTGTGCAGTAGTTTGAGCATTCTTTGGTATTGCCTTTCTTTGGGATTGGAGTGAAAATTGACCTTTTCCAGTCCTGTGGCCACTGCTGAGTTTTCCAAATTTGCTGGCATATTGAGTGTGGCGCTTTCACAGCATCATCTTTCAGGATTTGAAATAGCTCAACTGGAATTCCATCACCTCCACTAGCTTTGTTCGTAGTAATGCTTTCTAAGGCCCACTTGACTTCACATTCCAGGATGTCTGGCTCTAGGTCAGTGATCACACCATCGTGATTATCTTGGTCATGAAGATCTTTTTTGTACAGTTCTTCTGTGTATTCTTGCCACCTCTTCGTAATATCTTCTGCTTCTTTTAGGTCCATACAATTGAGCCATCACTCACACTGGTTAGAATGGCCATCATCAAAATGTCTATAAAAAATAAATGCTGGATAGGGTATGGAGAAAAAAGAACCCTCCTACAGTGTTGGTGGGAATGTATGTTGGTGAAACCACTATGAAGAGCAGTATGGAGTTTCTTTAAAAAACTAAAATAGAGCTACTGTATGTTCCAGCAATCCCACTCCTGGGCACACATCCAGAGAAAACCACAATTCAAAAGATACACACAGCCTGATGTTCACTGCAGCACTATTTTCAATAGCCAAGACATGAAAGCAACCAACAGATGAATGGAAGAAATTGGCAGATGACTAGATAAAGAAGATGTGGTTCATATATACAAGGAAATATTATTCAGTCATAAAAATGAGTGCCATGTGCAGCAATATGGACAGATGTAGAGAATGTCATACTAATTGAAGTAAATCAGACAGAGAAAGACTAATATATGATATCATTTATATGTGAAATCTAAAGAAATGATATAAATGAATTAATTTAAAGAGAGAAATTGACTCACAAATACAGAAAACAAACTTATGGTTACCAAAAGGTAAAGAGGGGAGGGATAAATTCAGTGTTTGGGATTAACACATAGATACTGCTATATATGAATAAATAGATAATCAACAAGACATACTAAATAGCACAGGGAACACTACTCAATATTCTGTAATAACCTATGTGGGAAAAATTCTGAAAAAGAATAGATGTAAGTATGTATAAAACTGAATAAATTTGTTGTACACCTGAAAATAATACAATGTTGCAAATCCACTATATTCCAATATAAAATAAAAAATTTAAAAAGAAACAAACAATAAACCACATAATATTAAATAATAATAATACATTTTTAGCCTTGCCTATGGTTTAGGGTGGGTTTCTGTAAATAAAGATGAGATTGAAAGTGTTAGTCATTCAGTCATGTCCGACTCTTTGAGACCCCATGAACTGTAGCCCACCAGGCTCCTCTGTCCATGGGATTTCCCAGGCTAGAATACTGAAGTGGGTAATCATTCCCTTCTCCAGGGGATCTTCCCAACCCAGGGAAAGAACATAGGTTTCCTGCATTGCAGGCAGAATCTTTACCATCTAAGCCATATTAGTTGATAAAGCTTGAAATAGATACTTAAGGATTTTTTTTTTTCTCATCAGACTCTAACGTAATCATTTTCAGAGAAATCAAATTTATATTGTTCTTTTGAGATAAATTCTTTAGTTTAGTAACAAGCAAGTCAATCCATCCTTTTCACCAAATTTTAGCCTCTGTGCTTTAGTTTGCTGTGTTATTTTTATCCTTAGGCAAAATAAGAGAAAGGACAACACAGGGTGAGAAAGAAAGGTATAGAAACGAAGAATTATATTATTTCTTTTGGGCTCTGAAAAAAAAAAAAAAATACCATGCCTGTGGCAAACAAAATATAACAATTCTAGTAGATAACTGTATTCATGTACTCTTCACTGTATCACTAATCTAAAAATAACTGGCCCATACTTTCTCCTTGAGGGATAACAATGACAACAAAAACCCATTAGAGCATGGCCATTATCAGAGATTTGTGAAGTTCACACAATATGCATTCACTCATCTATAGCTCAGTTTTAGGACACTGACCCAAACGTTTTCCCTCACACACAAATGTATTTCAAGAATTCTCTACCGGGGACAGCATATGTAGTACGTGTTATGGGCAGTAATGACACCATTCAGTGTTTCTCATTGCTTAGGTCAAGACCTATCGCAGGGGTGGTAGCACTACAAGTAATGCACTTCAGTCTCCCAGCTTGCCTTTCATCCTTCAGTAAATGGGGAGTTAAGAGACTAAGTTCTCAGAACTTTCAAGAGAACTCAAGAGGGTTTGCTCAATGGAGTTCAAATATCAAGCTAAGAGCAAGTTGCAGTTTTGATTTGAACCCTGTTTCCTACTAATGTCTCAACCCAGGTGTGACCTGCATTTGATAAAACATTAACTTTGTTCTCTGTGTAAATAAAGCGGTGGCTCTCCAGGTGCACCTGCCGTATGGTATTACAGGCAAACAGAAAGTTATCAGAGGGTAACGTACAAAAAATAAACAGAACAAGTGTGCTAAGGGGCACATTTAGATTGCCGTTGTAGATTATGTATACAGTTAAATCTTTCTGTCAAAGAAGTTTAACACAGTTACTGAATATAACATATAGTCCACATGGAAGCTAATTTCTTCAAGGCTCCTCAATTTATGGGGAATATTTTTAAAACTACCTTAGGTGAGAAAGTTTTAAATTCTCTCAACAATTACACAACTGGAAGGTATTGAAACGTACTGTGGAGAAAAGGGGGAAAAAGTGTTCCTAACAATTTGGAATAAGCTCTGCCTCCTTTTAATATCTTCTGTGACATGACAGAATGATATAGAGTACTGGGCACATTTATTACTGACAGGTGTAATTTCACCCCTACTTGAGGGGCCATGACTTTAAAAGGAGATGAAAGCCTCCAGCTGATGTATGAGGGACGAAAAGTCTGACAGGAATAACATGGCTGTCTCAAGGGAATTGAGTCATGTGGTCCTGCGGTTTACCATTCGGCCATGAAGTTACAAAGATTTACAGTGTGCTCTGAAGGGGTTTGGAACCCGTTTATTTGCATTTTCTCCTGGAGAACTGATAGACCAACTTAGTGAACCTACACACAGCGAGACTAGCTCACCCTGCAGCTGATAATGACATAATGGTTATAGGCCGCCCAGAGCAACTGAACCAGGACTGATGAAACCCTCCTGCCAGCAAGTTTCTGGATTAATCACAAGATTTAAGACGTAAAAAGCCTTTATAATTATCATTGAACATGAACCATAGTTTTACATTTAGGAAGGATCTTATTTCACTTTTGTAGATTATACAGTATTGACAAGAAGGTCCCAAAGGACTTTGTAGCTTAAGGTCCATTCTGATAAAAGGTCTTTAAATTATATTGGTTAACTAAGCCAACATACATTCTGTACTATTATCATTAAGGAACTGGGCATAGCAACACTGAGTTTAAGAAACATATTTAAAACATGAAGCAGAGAATATGTGAGTAAGGAAGAATGTAATGAGTATCACAGGAAAGACATTGGAGAGAATGGGAGAGAAAAAGCAAGTGGCTATTTCTCTTTAGATATAATAATAGCATGTGTTTTGTTAGAATTTACTCTTTGCGGGGAAAATAATTGCAAACCATACACCTGATAAATTCATATCCAAATTATATGAGGAGCTCATGCAATTCAACAGCAAAAGAGAAATAATCTGGTTTAAAAAATGGGCAAATGATCTGAATAGACACTTTTACAAAGCAAACTTACAAATGACCAACAATTATCTGAAAAGGTGCTCAACACCACTGATCACTCGAAAATGCAAATCCAAACCACAATGAGATATCACCTCACTCTTGTTAAAGAATGGCTATAATCAAAACATTAAGAGATAAGCAAGGAAGAGGATATGGAGAAAAAGGAACCCTTGTACATTGTTGATGGGAATGTAAATGGATACAGCCATTGCAAAAAATAGTACAGAGGTTCCTTAAAACTAAGATCCCATTTCCAGCTATATAGCCAGAGGAAATGATATCTAGACCTCAAAGAGATAACACACACACATATATTATATATATATATATGTATATATTTATATTTACATATATATAATTATATATATACATATATATATATAATTCAGCTATAAGATTATAATTATGAAATAGTATTAAGGCATAGAAAGAAATCCTACTATCTGTAACAATATTAATCAACCTTGGGGACATTACACTAAATGAAATAAGCCAGACACAGAAAGACAAATGCTATATGATTTTATTTATATATGGAATCTTAATTAAAATAGTCAGACTCAAAGAAGAAAAGACTAGAATGGTGGTTGCTTGGGGCTGTGGAGGGGTAGGTAACAGGGAGATGTTAGTCAAGGGTATAAGGATAGTTATAAGATGAACAGATTCTGAGGATCTAATGTACAGCATAACTGTAGTGAGTAATACTGTACAGTGTACTTGAAATTTGCTATGAGAATAGATCTGTGTTCTCACCAAGAAAAAAGTATGTGAGATGATGAACATGTTAATTAGCTTCATTGTGGTAATGATTTCATGATGCTGCTGCTGCTGCTAAGTCGCTTCAGTCGTGTCCGACTCTGTGAGACCCCATAGACGGCAGCCCACCAGGCTCCCCCGTCCCTGGGATTCTCCAGGCAAGAACACTGGAGTGGGTTGCCATTTCCTTCTCCAAT
>NW_011494800.1:3176307-3182927 GCF_000754665.1 Bison bison bison | reverse complement strand
TTCCAGGCTCCTCCATCCATGGGATTTTCCAGGCAAGAGTACTGGAATGGGGTGCCATTGCCTTCTCCGTGATTTCATGATATTTACATATATAAAACCATCATATTGTACTTTTAAATATGTAAGACTTTTATGTGTCAATTATATCTCAATAAAGTTGGGGGAAAATTGCTCTCTTTTTCTTAAGTGTGCAAATTTTTACTACTTCAATGCTATGTTCAGTCAAGGTGGATTGTGGGGGTTCAGGTAAGTCTAGGGTATTCACAACTTTGAAACCAGTGTAATGGTCTTCTGTGAACAGAGAGAAGACTCATTTCCCTCTGCATCTTATTGATATTATTTATTATTATTATTAGAACTTCTATTAAAGAAGTTGTTAATATGATCAGAAAGGGGAACTGAAATCTCTTCAAATAATAAATTACAACTTCATAAAATACAGATTAAATAAATATGTAAGTTACCAGAAAACCTATAGATATTAATGAATATTATTCTGCCTTAAAGTTTTAACAAACTTTCAGTGGGTAAAATATTGGTGAGATACAATTCAAAAGAGATAACTATGAAAACTCATTTGATTTGTTCAAACATCATTTAGAATTTTTTACTTCATTTCACTTTATCATTTTGAGGGTCATTTATGAACTATTCAAACAAAATCATTATTTTTATTGACAAAAATCCACTAGTTGGCACAGATATATGGTCACAAAAAAATCACAGAAGGTAGCATACAAACAGGTTAATATCTAGACAGGCTAGGTATTGGTGAAAAGCTACAAAAACATACTATTGCACATAAAATAGAAACTGTAAAAAAATTCCATTAATGCCATATAAACAAAAAGTAGGGAAATTTTAAATATTCAAAGCACTATCAAAAAATCATTGGAGAATTCCTTGATATTTACGCCAAGGAGTTGAATGATTATGCTTACAGAAAAACCTGCACATAGGTGCTTAGAGCAGCTTTATTGTTAATTATTAAACCTTGGAAGCAACCAAAATGAATAGATAAATGAACCCTGGGATAACATTCAGTGCTAAAAAGAAATGAGCTACCAAGTCATGAAAAGACACAGAAGAAATTTAAAGACATATTGCTAAGTGAAAAAAAAAATCCAACCTGAAAAAGGCTGCATACTGTACAATATCAACTATATGACATTCTGAAAGAGGTGAAACTATGAAGACAGTAAAACATCAGTTTTTTCTTGGTGAGAACACAGACCTATTCTCATAGCAAATTTCAAGTATACTGTACAGCCAAAGGTTTGGGGGCCAGGCAGTGGAGAGTGATGAAAAGGCAGAGCACAAAGCATTTTCAGGGCATATGGGTACATGTCATTTTACATTTGTCCAAACCCACAGAATGTACGTTCAGATCAGATCAGTCACTCAGTCGTGTCCAACTCTTTGCGACCCCATGAATCGCAGCACACCAGGCCTCCCTGTCCATCACCAACTCCCAGAGTTCACTCAGACTCACGTCCATCGAGTCAGTGATGCCATCCAGCCATCTCATCCTCTGTCGTCCCCTTCTCCTCCTGCCCCCAATCCCTCCCAGCATCAGAGTCTTTGCCAATGAGTCAACTCTTCGCATGAGGTGGCCAAAGTATTGGAGTTTCAGCTTCAGCATCATTCCTTCCAAAGAAATCCCAGGGCTGATGTCCTTCAGAATGGACTGGTTGGATCTCCTTGGAGTCCAAGGGACTCTCAAGAGTCTTCTCCAACACCGCAGTTCAAAAGCATCAATTCTTCGGCGCTCAGCCAAGAGTCAACTATAATGTAAAGTATGGACACTGGGTGATCATGATGCATCAATATAGGTTCATCAGTTGTAATGAATTGATGAACCTACGTCCCTCATTCCATTGATGTTGATAGCAGGGAAGGCTAGGTGTGTGTGGAGAAAGCAGACATATGGGAAAAAATTAACAACTATGAATATTATTCAGATTTCACTGTAAAGCTTTGCTAGTATACATAATTATACACAAGGCAAAAGTCTGATTGATTTACAAAGTCATGTTATTTAACAAAATGTAAGCTTTTTTTCCCCCTCCAAAACAGTCTTAAGTTTCTGAATATAGTGAGGTGCTCAAATAGAAAACAGTATAGTTATACAAAAAATCCCTTGGAAACTTTTCTGAGAAATTCATCCCTACATTTCTTTATATTGAATTATAATTTCTAATTAAAAGTCTCACACACTTTGCGAACTTAAAACAACTGAAATAAATTTAAATGTACTCAATGCTCTGTGCTGACCTAAATGGAAAGGAAATCCAAAAAAGAGGGGATATATTTACACATATAGGGGCTTCCCAGATGGCACAGTGGTACAGGATCTGCCCACCAATGCAGGAGACTCAAGAGATGCAGCTGCAGTCCCTGTGTCAGGGAAGATTCCATGGAGTAAGAAATGGCAACCTCCTCCAGTATTCTTGCCTGGAAAATTCCATGGACAGAGGACCCTGGTGGGCTATTGTCCATTGGGTCGCAAAGAATGGGACATGACTGAGCAACTGAGCACTCATTCATATATACATAAAGCTGATTCCCTTTCCTACACAGCAGAAACTAACACAACACTGTTTAAAGCAACTACAGTCCAGTAAAAACTAAAATAAATGGAAGGAATGAATGAAAGTAATGCCAAATTATTTGGAGAATTGAATTTTAACACAGAATATTTTCATAAAACATTTCCTTATTTTCACCTCTGACTGGTTCCAAATAGGAAAAGGAGTATGTCAAAAGGCTGTATATTGTCACCCTGCTTATTTAACTTATATGCAGAGTACATCATGAGAAACACTGGGCTAGAAGAAGCACAAGCTGGAATCAAGATTGCCGGGAGAAATACCAATAACCTCAGATATGCAGATGACACCACCCTTATGGCAGAGAGCGAAGAAGAACTAAGGAGCCTCTTGATGAAAGTGAAAGAGGAGAGTGAAAAAGTTGGCTTAAAGCTCAATATTCAGAAAACTAAGATCATAGCATCTGGTCCCATCACTTCATGGGAAATATATTGGGAAACAGTGGAAACAGTGGCTGACTTTATTTGGGGGGGGGCTTTAAAATTACTGCAGATGGTGATTGCAGCCATGAAATTAAAAGATGCTTACTCCTTGGAAGGAAAGTTATGACCAACCTAGATAACATATTCAAAAGCAGAGATATTACTTTGTCAACAAAGGTCCATCTAGTCAAGGCTATGGTTTTTCTAGTGGTCATGTATGGATGTGAGAGTTGGACTATAAAGAAAGCTGAGTGCCGAAGAATTGATGCTTTTGAACTGTGGTGTTGGAGAAGACTCTTGAGAGTCCCTTGGACTGCAAGGAGATCCAACCAGTCCATCCTAAAGGAGATCAGTCCTGGGTGTTCATTAGAAGGACTGATGTTGAAGCTGAAACTTCAGTACTTTGGCCACCTGATACAAAGAGCTGATTCATTGGAAAAGATCCTGATGCCGGGAAAGATTGAGGGCAGGAGGAGAAGGGGATGACAGAGGATGAGATGGTTGGATGGCATCACTGACTCATTGGACCTGGGTTTAGGTGGACTCCGGGAGTTGGTGATGGACAGGGAGGCCTGGCGTGCTGCGGTTCATGGGTCGCAGAGAGTCGGACACAACTGAGTGACTGAACTGAACTGAACCTTCATCATCAGCTCCATCTGAACCTCTCTCTCTCTTCATACATACCCACAAGTTTATACACAAAAACATACACACCCACTCTCTTAGCTTTACTCAGTTGTATATTAAAATTCTAAGCCATTTCTGACCCTTGACATGATGTTTCTGTGTGTGTGTTAGTCGCTCAGTCATATCCAACTCTGCAACCCCATGGACTGTAGCCCACCAGGCTCCTCTGTCCATGGAATTCTCCAGGCAAGAATACTGGAGTGGTTGCCATTTCCTTCTCCAAGGGATCTTCTCAACCCAGTAATTGAACCCATTGCAGGCAGATGCTTTACCATCTTAGATACTAGTGTGATGTTTCTATCTCTGTATTATTCTGGGTTAAACCTCCTGGCTTCATCCCATCAGGTAACATCTGCTTTCTATCAATGCCAAGAAAGACAGGCTCTTTAAATAGACTTCTTTAAAAAATAAGTAAAATAAAAATCTAGGAGTTGTATGGATCTTTAAAAAGTAGAAATCTAGGTTCTTTTATTACATCTGAAATAAGTTTTTCTATATGAAAGCTCTCCATTTACCTCCAGAAAATTGTGGAAAATACCAACATCTGTGTATTGCAATAAAAGCATTACTTGTAACTGCCATTCATCAAGTCAGTGAGTAATTCGGAAAACAGTAGCAAAAGACCTTGGAGTGTAGTATACGTAGGATGAAGCCAAAATGTTTTCCTAACTTGTAAAGGAAACTTTGCTATGAGCACTACTTTCTGCCAGTTTCTTCTTAAAGGTATGAGCAGCATCAGCCTCCTGTTGATTTAACTCCGATAATTGAGAGGAAATCCAAATGAGGCATGTTCCATAGGTTAACAATTCATCCTGTTAGAGTAAAATTTGAAGCCCACTCTCTGTTATTACTGGAATTAGCCATCAGTGAGACATACTGATAAGTGAAATGAACAAAAATATGCAACCTGTTAATAATTAAATATATCATTTATTTTCCTTTCAAGAACCCACTTTTTTTTTAATTCTTGCTTTTTTTTTTTTTTAACTTTACAATATTGTATACCTGTGGCGGATTCATGTTGATATATGGCAAAGAACCCACTTTTAAATGTTAGCGAAAACACACACAGCCCAAGAATGAAAGTGAAACAGAAAAAGCAAGAAGCTTATAAATTGAATAATTTACTTCTTATTGTTTTATGTTTAGCAACACTTTGAATGGTATTGAATTTAAGATGGTTCATTTCTTTAGTGTGAATGTCTCTACATCCTATAATTACATAAATACCTTCTCTGACCCAGGGATTGAACCCAGGTCTCCCGCATTGTGGGCAGATTCTTTACCATTTGAGCCACCAGGGAAGACCAGGTATATACAGACATAGAGAAATATTAAGATGAAGAGTTATATAATTATGATGTACTAGATTCAAAAAGAAATTTCAGCTAGGAAATGTTTTATAAATGTCTCTACTACATTACATTCTAATCTAAAGTAAAAATAAGCAAAACCACCTCAGAGAACCTTCATGCTATTAAATTACATAAGCTTTGAGTCCAGTGCAATTTCCAAACAGCCCCTCTATGATGGATTCATGATTGGAATTATATTCATATTTTCCTAGCATTAATAGTAGAAAGCATGTATTCATCTTTACAGTGATACCTTTCCTAGTTCTCTGCATATCACTGAAATGGAAAAACAAGTCCTACAAACAATCCTTCTTACTCTAGACCTTCCAACACTCACAGCTTTCACTCTGCAGTCAGAAACTAAGCTACGGTCAACTCCTCTGGTTTTCAGGAAAATGACCCATTGTTTCCCAATTCTAAAGTCAGAAAATACTGACAGTCATATACCTGTGAGTTTTTTTCTTTCTTACCATTGACTTTTCACCTTGTTATTGTTCAGTCATTCAGTCATGTCTTACTCTGTGACCCAATGTACTGCAGCATGCCAGGATTCCCTGTCCTTCACTCTCTCCCAGAGCTTGCTCAAACTCATGTCCATTGAGTTGATGATGCCATCCAACAATCTCATCCTCCGTTGCCCCCTTCTCCTCCTGCCCTCAATTTTCCCCAGCATCAGAGTCTTTTCAAATGAGTTGGCTCTTTGCATCAGGTGACCAAAATACTGGAGCTTTAGCTTCAGCATCTGTCCTTCCAATGAATATTCAGGATTGATTTCTTTTAGGATTGACTGCTTTGATCTCCTTGCTGTCCAAGGGACTCTTAAGAGTCTTCTCTGGAGCACAATTCGAGAGCATCAATTCTTTGGTCTTAAGCCTTCTTTATGGTCCAACTGTCACATCCATACATACTGGATAAACCATAGCTTTGACTATACTGACCTTTGTCAGCAAAGTGATGGCTCTGCTTTTATATCCGCTGTCTATTTTTGTCATAGCTTTTCTTCCAAGCAGCAAGTGTCTTTTAATTTCACGGTTGCAGTCACTGTCTGCAGTGGTTTTCACCGATTTCCCCCATATTTACAGCTTTAACTCCTGGCATCATCACCCTGCTCATTTCCTTCCTCTTCTCCCTCCCTCCCTTCCTTCCTTTCTATTTCTCTCTCTCTCTCTGTGTGTCCATTTCTCTCTCTATCTCTGTGTCTCTCTAATTCTCTTCTCCCTACCTTTTTGTTTTTAACAAATGCTGAACACCTAAACATCCTTATTTAGAGAATACACCGAAAAGACAGACATGGTCTCATTCCTTATGGTGCTTCTTGCCTCTGGTCTATCTAAGGAGACAGATATTGAAAGAAAGTGCAGGTGCGATGAAGAAGTTTAGGGTATGACAAGACCATACAATAAGAATATTTAACATTCTATTTTTTATATTCCTCCTAACGAAGTAACAGTCAAGTTTGTCTCTGAAAAATATAAAAATTACACAACATAAAAGTACATAAATTCAAAAATATAAAGCATAATAGAAAACTGTTAGATAAAAGCAAT
>NW_011494800.1:3170587-3176207 GCF_000754665.1 Bison bison bison | reverse complement strand
AAAGCAATCATAATCTTGTTTGAAAGGTCCATCTTCTTCTTCACTTAGGTAAAGAAAACTGTCCCCAAGAGACTAGCCTTCACTGCTTCTTTCACTCCCTGTCTACCTCTCTTCCTCCCTTCCCTCTTTCTGTAAATATTTTCTGAATGCATACTATTTTCCAAACACAAGAAATATCAATCATTATCAAAATTATCTAAAAACTGTTATCACAATTTAAATCCACACACACCCTGCTATAAATTTATTTTACAGAAACTCTCAGGTAAGCTAAGCATATTTATTAGTTTTATAACAGAAAAAGGTAAAAAAAAATGCTTATCATTTGTGGTATAGATTAAAAATTATGGCATATACACCCAATGAAATTACTATGCAGTTTTTAAAAAAGATTGAGACAAATCTATATGACCAGCTTCACAAATGAATTCAGATTTATTGCCACATGGAAACAGCAAGCTGCAGAAAAGCATATACAACATAATCCCATTAGAGTATATATGGAAAATTATTTCTAAATCTATATCTGTAATTCCATTTACAAACGTATTTATACCTCTTCATGTGTCTACAACTATGTGCCTGTTGCTATAGTAATAGCCATATATCTTTGTACATCCATGGACTGTTTCTGGAAAGATTTACAAGATACTGTTGGTTTCAGAAGCAGTAACGAGATTGGAAAATGGGACTTTTAACTTTTAAACTCTATACCTATTCTTGGGAGCTTCACTGACTCTTCCGTCAACAAGTGGAGAGGCCTCCCTAAGGGTTACAAAAGAAAGGTAATTTGATTCCCATTGCCCTAAGAGGACTTACATGGACTGGCCAGAACTCACCATCCCTGGAAACAGGAATGTAGCACATCAAACCCACAAAAGAAAGCAGCATGACTAGCTTTTAGTACTCAACATACTAAAATTTTGACAAGTGTCATTAAAAATAATAGCTAACAATAGGTGAATCTGGGTAAAAGGTATACAGATATTGTATTATTCTTGTGTCTTTTCAATAGTTTAAAATTATTTCTAAAGGAAAAGATTCAAAAACAGAAAAACAACAGCTGGCATAATGAAATGTTACAGAGTAGGTGACAAAACAAACTGGTTTTGGTTTCTGTAAAAACAAATGTCCTCTTTTCATTGCATTTGTAGGTTATGTTTAGAGCCAGAATGAAATACCACAAGCAAAAAGCTCATTTTGAAAGCACATTCCTGACATTTGTTTCCATTTCTTTCATTTAAAAGGTGATGTAGTAAGTCAGTGGGCTTTGCAGATGGTGCAGTGGTAAAGAATCCACCTGCCAAAGCAGGAGACACAAGAGAAGTGGGTTTGATCTCCTTGAGTCGGGAAGATCCCCTGGAGGAGGAAATGGCAATCTACTCCAGTATTTTTGCCTGGAAAATTCCATGGACAGAGAAACCTGGAGGGCTACAGTTTATGAGGTCACAAAGAGTTGGACATGACTAGCGCATACAACACAGCAGTAAATCAGTAGGAGGATTTTTTAATGTTATTTCCTCTTGGTGATACAATCTTTTTCAGTCCTCCAGCCTGTATCCAGAGTTAGATGTACTAGTATAACTTCTTTTATGTTTAAGGAAAGATGATTATTTTGAAAACACAGTAGAAAAATCATTTTGATATTTTTCTTCTCCCATTAGGCCAATTTTTACCTTTGGAAAATAAAGTCAAAGACATGCTTAGTAAGCAATTGGTTGAAAAGTAAATGCTGTTCCAAAGGAAATGTATTTGCACAGATCTCTCCAAGAGAAATCATTTAACTCCTATTTTTAAAAATACAAATAATTTATCTTAACAAGACCTCAACTAGAATACAAATAACAATTTCTCTTTTAATTGAGGTATGAATTTTTATAACTGAGTCATGAAAGATGGAGCTTTAAAATTTTTTCTCTGTAACTGAACTTACCTTGTGATCCTTCATTTCAACTGGTGGCAAAATATGTGATCTTGCCAGTGCAAAATAAACTCAATTCCTTTCTTCCTAGTTTAAACACACTTTCTCTGAAGAAAATATTCCAATGGCTCGAAATTCTCTTCATCATCAATCTCTTTTTGATCTTCTTAAGATTAAATTTCTCCTTCCAGTATCACACTGACCTCAGAGGACAGGTGTCCAATCCAAGTTCACTGACATCTACCCATTCTGCCTTTCAGATGCAATGTATAATTCGTGTGTGTGTGTGTGTTAGCTGCTCAGTCATATCTGACTCTTTGCAACCCCATGGACTGTAGCCTGCCAGCCTCCACTGTCCGTGACAAGAATACCAGAGTGGGTAGCCATTCCCTTCTTGAGATTTTCCTGACCCAGGGATTGAACTCGGGTCTCCCACATTGCAGATGGATCCTTTACCATCTGAGCCACGTAATTCATACTTTTGGCTTTTGATGGTTGTCCCTGTGTTTACCTTGAAACATGAGTGTCCCTCTCTGCTTCCTAGTTGCTAGTCATGGGCACACACCACCAACATTTCACAGTGCAGACAGAATATGGGGGTTATCAAGAGAAAACTGATAAGCAGAGAAGCAGTAGAACACACAGCATGCCCAGCCCTCAGTGCTCATCATCCAGTGCTCAAATCCATGTGCGCATGGCCAACTTTCCAGCAGAGAGGAAACTGGCATCAGTAACGCCCCATGTATGTGTAAGGCTAAGAGCCAAGGACATCTATGTGATCTGTATCAGTAGAAACTTTCTTGTCAGGGGAGAGGCCCTGTTTGAAAGGGGTTGCCTTTGGACCCCAGTGACTATTCTTCTATTGAACTAACTCACACCTGCTGAGCCAGCTTCCTGCTAAGCAACCAAGGTAAGAAAAGAAGTGAGTCACCAGGCTGATGAATTCCCTGGTGGTTCAGTGATAAAGAATCTACCTGCCAATGCAGAAGATGCTGGTTCGATCCCTGGGTCAGGAAGATCCTCTGGAGGAAGAAATGGCAAGCCACTAGAGTATTCTTGATGGGGAAATCCCATGGACAGAGACAAGCCTGGCAGGAGGGCTACAATCTGTCGGGTCTCAAAGAATAGGACATGACTGAGCAACTGAGCACACCCACACAACCTAAACCTAATGATTACTTTTTATATTTCAATTTTATACTGGAATGATCTGACAAAAAGCAAAGAACTGGTATTTTGTCTTTTTACTTAGTAGTTTCAATAATTTTTCATTTAATTGTCTTGAAATTTGAAAAAAAAAATGACATAATTGTCTGCTTTTAGCCCTTTGAATTCTTCCCTCATAGCTCAGTTAGTAAAGAATCTGCCTGCAATGCAGGAGATCCCAGTTTGATTCATGGGTCAGGAAGATGCACTGGAGAAGAGATAGGCTACCCACTCTGGTATTCTTGGGCTTCCCTTGTGACTCAGCTGGTAAAGAATCCACCTGCAATGTGGGAGACCTGGGTTTGATCTCTGGGTTGGGAAGATGCCCTGGTGAAGGGAAAGGCTACCCATTTCAGTATTCTTGCCTGGAGAATTCCATGGACTGTATAGGCCATGGATCACAAAGACTCGGACATGACTGAGTAAACTTCACTTTCACTTTCCATGTTTATATGTACAAATGTATTTTATTTTGTTAGGTTAGTTTTTAGGCTAGAGCATTTAGAATATTGATCATCTTATACAACTTCAGTGAATGCCAATGATCTTGCCAAGTAGTCCAGCTTTAACAGGTATGCATCTAGGGTTTAATTTCTGTATTCTCTTCTTCTACACTTACTTAGAACCTCTTGTTTTTTTTTTATGGGTTTTCAAAAAAATTTTTATTATTATTATTTTTTTACTTTACAATATTGTATTGGTTTTGCCATACATCAACATGCATCTGCCACGGGTGTACACGTGTTCCCCATCCTGAACCCCCCTCCCACCTCCCTCCCCATACCATCCCTCTGGGTCATCCCAGTGCACCAGCCCCAAGCTTCCTGTATCCTGCATCGAACCTGGACTGGCGATTTGTTTCTTATATGATATTATGCATGTTTTAATGTCATTCTCCCAAATCACCCCCCCTCCCTCTCCCACAGAGTCCAAAAGACTGTTCTATACATCTTTGTCTCTTTTTCTGTCTTGCATACAGGGTTGTCATTACCATCTTTCTAAATTCCATATATATGTGTTAGTATACTGTATTGGTGTTTTTCTTTCTGGCTTACTTCACTCTGTATAATAGGCTCCAGTTTCATCCACCTCATTAGAACTCTTACACTGTTGGTGGGAATGCAAACTAGTACAGCCACTATGGAGAACAGTGTGGAGATTCCTTAAAAAACTGGAAATAGAACTGCCTTATGACCCAGCAATCCCACTGCTGGACATACACACTGAGGAAACCAGAATTGAAAGAGACACATGTACCCCAATGTTCATCGCAGCACTGTTTATAATTGCCAGGACATGGAAGCAACCTAGATGTCCATCAGCAGATGAATGGATAAGAAAGCTGTAGAACCTCTTGATTTTTAAGAAAACTGCTTTGTTCTACCTCATACTCCTCCCTATAGAATTGGACACGTTGGTAATCCTTGTTTCTCTCAACTGGGTGGAGCTAATAAAGCTGTAAGTGTGAAGTGGTATAGTGATCTTGTTGTTGATTAGTTGCTAAGTTGTGTCTGACTCATTTGGGACCCCATGGACTGTAGCCTACCAGGTTCCTCTGCCCATGGGATTTCCCAGGCAAGAATACTGGAGTGGGCTGGTATTTCCTTCTCCAGGGGATCTTCCTGACCCAGGGATTGAACCCATGACTCCTACATTGACAGGCAGATTCTTTACCACTGAGCCACCAGAGTGATCCTAGATAAATTAAAGTCTACACTGTAGAGCAAAGCATTCCCTTTTAGACTAGTTGTTCCAAAACCTATCCCGGGAAAAACAGTAGCAATGGCAAGTGCATGTGCTTTCAGCATAAGCATCAATTCAATAGAGATTTATCTGTTTGAAGAACAACATCTTTTTCCATCTGACCTTAGGATGTTCTCTCAATCAAATCCAAATTTAGGTGAAGAACAGAGAAAGGATATACATATAATGCCCTCAAACTCCATTGGTATTTATTATTTATTTATTCATACACTTACATTTCAAAATGCACAAAATATGGCATATTTTCTTTTTCTTTTTTTTTTCTTTTTTCTTTTTCTTTTTTTTTCTTTCTTTTTTTTCTTTTTTTCTTTTTTTTCAATTTTAATTTAAAAAAATTATACATGTGTTCCCCATCCTGAACCCTCCTCCCTCCTCCCTCCCCATACCATCCCTCTGGGTCGTCCCAGTGCACCAGCCCCAAGCATCCAGCATCGTGCATTGAACCTGGACTGGCATCTCGTTTCATACATGACATTTCACATGTTTCAATGCCATTCTCCCAAATCTTCCCACCCTCTCCCTCTCCCACAGAGTCCATAAGCCTGTTCTATACATCAGTGTCTCTTTTGCTGTCTCGTACACCGGGTTATCGTTACCATCTTTCTAAATTCCATATATATGCGTTAGTATACTGTATTGGTATTTGTCCTTCTGGCTTACTTCACTCTGTATAATAGGCTCCAGTTTCATCCACCTCATTAGAACTCTTACACTGTTGGTGGGAATGCA
>NW_011494800.1:3160338-3170487 GCF_000754665.1 Bison bison bison | reverse complement strand
AGCTTTCTTATCCATTCATCTGCTGATGGACATCTAGGTTGTTTCCATGTCCTGGCTATTATAAACAGTGCTGCGATGAACATTGGGGTACACGTGTCTCTTTCCCTTCTGGTTTCCTCAGTGTGTATGCCCAGCAGTGGGATTGCTGGATCATAAGGCAGTTCTATTTCCAGTTTTTTAAGGAATCTCCACACTGTTCTCCATAGTGGCTGTACTAGTTTGCATTCCCACCAACAGTGTAAGAGGGTTCCCTTTTCTCCATATTTTCTATCAAGGGAAGTTCATCAAGTGAAAAATGTTACTTACTTAATCAGATAAACTCAAAATGTAGGCAAAAGTTGAATTATTGTTTCCTGGTGACTCAGCAGTAAGGAACCTACCTGCCAAGCAGGAGGTGAGGGTTCCATCCCTGGGTCAGGAAGTTCCCCTGAAGAAGGAAGTGGCAACTCACTCCAGTATTTTTGTCTGGGAAATCCCACAGACAGAAGAGCCTGGGGTTACGGTCAACAGGGTTGCAAAGAGTTGGGTGCAACTTAGTGACTTCAAACAACAACAACAAAGCACAAATTTCCACTTTAAATAACCCTGTATCACAGATAGAGAAAACAAATGTATGGATACCAAGAGGGAGAAGGGGAGTGGAAGGACATGTATACACTACTGGTACTATATATAAAATAGATAGCTAATGAGAACATACTATACACCACAAGGAACTCTACTTAGTGGGTGACCTGAATGGGAGGACGTCCAAAACTGAGCGGATATACGCATATGTATGGGTGATTAATTGCACCATACAGTAGAAGCTTATACAATACTGTAAAGCAACTATGTTGCTGTTCAGTTGCCCAGTCTGTCCAACTCTTTACAACCCCATGGACTGCAGCACACCAGGTCTCTCTGTCCCTCACCATCTCCTGAAGTTTTCCCAAGTTCATGTCCATTGCATTGGTGATACCAGACATCTCATCCTCTGACACCCTCTTCTCCTTCTGCCTTCAATCTTTCCCATCATCAGGGACTTTTCCAATGAGTTAGCTGTTTGCATCACATGACCAAAATACTGGAGTTTCAGCTTCAGCATCAGTCCTTCCAATGAGCATTCAGGGTTGATTTCCCTTAAGATTGACTGGTTTGATCTCCTTATTGTCCAGGGGACTCTCAGGAATCTTCTCCAGCACCACAGTTCAAAGGCATCAGTTCTTCAGCACTCTGCCTCCTCTACAGTCACAACTGTACTTGACCACTGGGAAGACCAAAGCCTTGGCTATACGGGCCTTTGTCAGCAGAGTAATGTCTCTGCTCTTCACCACACTGTCTAGGTTCGCCATAGCTTTTCTGCCAAGAAGCAAACATCTTTTGATTTCATGGCTGCATTCACAATCTGCAATGATCTTGGAGCCCAAGAAGAGTAAATCTGTCACTACTTCCACCTTTTCTCCTTCTATTTGCCATGAAGTAATGGGGCTGGATGCCATGGTCTTAGTTTTTTAAATACTTATTTTTAAACCACCTCTTTTACTCTCCTTCTTCACCTTCATCAAGAGACTCTTTAGTTCCTCTTCACTTTCTGCCAATAGACTGGCATCCACATATCTGAGGTTGTTGATGTTTCCCCTGCCTATCTTGATTCCAGCTTGTAACTCATCCAGTCCGGCATTTCTCATGATCTGCTCAGTGTATAGATTCAACAAACAGGGTGACGGCAGACAGCCCTGTCATACTCCTTTCTCACACTTGAACTGGTTCTAACTGTTGCTTCCTGAACTGCATACAGGTTTCTCCAGAGACAGGTAAGATGTTCTGGTATTACCATTTTGTTAAGAGCTTTCCACAGTTTATTATGATCCACACAGTCGAAGGCTTTGGTGCAGTCAATGAAACAGAGATAGATGTTTTTGTGGAAGTCCCTAGCTTTCTCTATCATCCAGTGAATGTTACCAATTTGATCTCTGGTTCCCCTTCTTTTTCTAAATCCAACTTGGACACCTGGAAGGGTTTGATTCAAATAATGCTGAAGTCAGCATGCAAGATTTTAAGCATGACCTTATAGCATGGGAGATAAGTGCAACTGTCCCATGGTTAGCACATAGTATAGCAACTATACTCCAATAAAAATTAATTGTATATATTACACAAACAATGCTGTATGATAAAACAGTGAGATTAAAAGTTTAACCTCCTCAATTTACCTTCTTAGGTATTTAATATAGCTATAATAAACTGTTACTTCTGAGTCTCAATTTCAGAAGTGTTAGTTGCTCAGTCATGTCCAACTCTTTGCGACTCCATGGACTGAAGCCCACCAGGCTCCTCTGTCTACGGAATTCTCCAGGCAAGAATATTGGAGTGGGTAGCGATTCGCTTATCCAGGGCATCGTCTTGACCCAAGGATTGAACCTGAGTTTCCTGCACTGCAGGTGGATTCTTTACCATCAGAACCACCAGGGAAGCCCACTAAAAATAACTGAAACTTCTTAATTTTTCCTAGTTGTTCCTTTCTTCAACCCTCTGGGAAGATCACTACTTTATATAATACTCTTCTTGTGAATTTTAGTAATAACTAATATTTACTGCGCACTCACTAAGAACATTACACACTCTATCTCATTTAAAGTGTTCCATAATTAAATGACCAAGAGCCAGTTTTCACCTTGAATCCATAGCTGAGAAAACTGAGGTACAGAAAAGGCATATCATTTTCCCAAAGAGCTCAAACAAGTAAATATCACAGCTTAATTATAAATCTAAAACTTTGACTCAGACACCTAGTATTTTTTTCCCACAAAGTCTAAATCCATTTATTAAAAAACTTCTTCCTTACATTTTGGACACTCAGAACCATTTCTTTAGGAGCCATCCATTCCCATGGAATAACACCTTAAATTTTCAACAATCAAAAGAAAATAAATGACTACAGTATTTAATAGCTGCCATACATAGTGCCAGTGGTAAGGAACCCGCCTGCCAATCCAGGAGACGCAGGTTCGATCCCTGGCTCAGGAAGATCCCCTGGAGGAGGGCATAGCAACCCACTCCAGTATTCTTGCCTGGAGAATCTCATGGACAGAGGAGCCTGTTGGGCTACAGTCCACAGGGTCACAAAGAGTTGAACACGATGGAAGTGACTTAGCACACACGTACATGAAATCTACAGTACAGACTTGATAAAACATTTTTAATTTTTCTACTTTTTACAGCTATAAAAGACTTTAAGACAAAAGCTTATTATTTGTTTCAAATCTTATAACAGTACAGGGAGTCCAATCTGTATTATCATACATTTGCATTTGGAAAATAAATTTACACCATCAAAGGAGAAAATCGACTTAAACAGAAGCTGATTAAATACTTGAAAATAATTCAAGTCACTATACCATTGAAGCAATTCCAAAAAGTGACATGGATGTAATATAAGATCCTGAACTACATCACAACTCCAGGATTTAGCAAAAGGGTAAGAGGGGAGTTCATTCATATAGAGGAAGAGAAAATTTTCTTTGGACAAGTTATATCAGATAATATATTTGTTTAAGGAAAAATAAACAGGTGGGAAAAAGTTCTGCATGCCTAACATGGAAGGAAAGCATAGTTGTGCCTAATGTATTGCAGAAACTGTTTTAGTACAGCTCATTCTTTCAAAAATACTGCCTCCATACAGTGGCCAAGGTCAGTTTGAATTTAGGTAATCTGCTATACATAAGTGCAGATCATATATGTTAAACTGATCTCAGAGGTATTCTGACATCCTACCTTTTAAAAATATTTTTCCTGTTTATTATTCATGGATTACTAATTTTTCCCTTTGCGATCTTGAGCTGTCTGTTTTGTTTTGTATCCTGATTTCAAGTATATAACATCCAAGTTTCCTACTGATAATCAACCACCTTTATCCCTTCACTGCTAAAGGCACATATTATGATTTGGTCACATGCCTTATAAAAATACTACTGCAAATATTTCAGGAATAAATGATCCCTTGTAACCGAGACACAAGTTTCAGACCTCAAATATTTCCTGGGAGTGTAATAGTAGTAGCCTGCTCCTAAGATCAGGAGCAGCAGTATCTCATTTTACATGGCATTCATACCAGTCATGAGGTACAGTTAAGAGAGTTTTGAGTCCGTATTCACAGTTACTAGGGGTCCTTAAATTCAATGCCTCTGCAATTTTGAAGTCACAGTTTGTGGACTAGGAAAAAAAAAAAAAAAACAGAACTGGAGATGAAGGCATTTATTTTCTAGACCCTGCTGGCCAGAAACTATATGGTTTAACCTCTAAAAGACTCAGTGTTCTTATTTTTTTTTATTTCTCATTATGAACTCTGTATGACAGTATAGAAGAAAAGGTGGTTCACAAGATATGAATACTAAGCATGTGGATGTAAAGAGTCAAATACTGTCACTGCTAGAAAGAACTTAGAAAAGTACCTTGTAACAACTTATAGGGGTGTCTTAAAGAAGCAACGAAATCACAGGCAACGACTGGAGAACAAATTATGCGAAAAATGAAGAAAATTATAGAGTTGTGGGCTCAACAGCAAGGTAAGTGACAGACCTCTAGATCAGATAGCAGAGTGATGGCAGGGAACCATAATTCATATGATTCTCCTCACAGCATCTAAAACAGCACATTGCATAAAACAGGCACTTCATAAATGTTGCAACTGAAATGTCTTCATGCTAAGGGACTTTTTCTTTTTGCATTTGGCTGAATAAAAGTTACTCTGCACAATTTTTACTTTCACATTGCTGGAGGTGGCTGGAGGCCAACTGTGACATTTGAGCACATGTCATACCGTCTTTTGGATATTCCTTTTGGCAGAAGTGAAATAAATTGACACTGGAAGTGATTTACACTGTCAAGAATGTGGGTGAGATTCCAGCATTAGGCAACATAAAGTGAGAATTCAAAGAAAGATGGCTTCTCTCATGAGAAGCTGAGAGAAAGGTTCTAGGAAGGTTCTCGAAGAAGCTTCCTAGAAGAGCCAAGGGAATATGATCGGGATGACAGTAAGTTACATACAGTTGAACAGCTTTGCTCAAACAAGCTTTGGGAACAATGTCAGCTAGAAGAGGAAGGTTTGTAGTGTATCTAGAAAGGTTTCTAGTGTTTCTAGTGTCAAAGATTTCAAGATATGACCTTACAGTATCCAATAATCCCTATTAATCCCTTACTTATCAAACCTGAAAGTGTTGAATGTCTGGATGTATGAGACATAGCTAACATGTTGGATTCATTATTTAGAATCCCAAAATATCCTGATAGGTTGAGACAAATAACTCAAGGAACATGAAAAGCTCATAAAATGCTCAAGGAAAAAAAAATACAAATCATTGCTTTTGTATGCCAACTAGTTAACTCCATTAGGACAAAATGAAGCATTTGGCTTAATAACAACTCATATTTTAAAATATGACATTCTAGCTTACGTGACATTGAACTAAGTTTATATTCTGACTTGACTGTGGCATAAGCCAACATGATCATGGGATGCGCTACTGAAGGTGATATCCAGACAGTCAGAATTATGGGGTACACGCTACCCTCTGTTAGTACACTGTCCTCCACATTTACACTCAGCAGAGTCCTGAGTGAAGATTCAGGTGACACGCTGGAGTGTCCCTGGACTCTGTCTTCAGGTTTCTTCTCAACCTATGCTCACTTCTCTAGTAACAGCAATCTCATAACTGAGCATTTGCACACTAAACACTCCCAGAACTTTAACTTCAGTGTAGACCTCTACTTGGAAATCCAAATTTTTATATCTGTGCCTGCCTGACATCTTTGCTAGGATGTACTGATATAACAGGCATCTCATTGGAAGCTGACCTCTACTTTATACTATTTGAAAAAGTAAATGCAGGCAAAATACATATCTAATGTAAACATTAAACAATAAAACTACTATAAGGTAACATAGGAGTATATATTTATGATCTTGGGATAGCATAGATTTGTAAAACAGGATAAAACTAAAGCTCTGGTCATAAAGGAAGAAATTAATGAATTGAACTATTACATCAAAATTGGGAACGTTCATTGAGAGAAAAAGTCAAGGTACAGAGTGGGAGAAGATATCTGCAGCACACACAATCAACAAATAAATTTTATCCTGAACATATGGAAAATACAATCAATTATGAAAAGGCCAAAATTACAGTAGACAAATGAAAGAATCTTGAACAGACACTTCTCAAAAAGGACATCCAAATGACTAATGAACATACAGAAGACCACATCAATAATCAGAGAAATGCAAATTTAAATCACAGTGAGATAACATCACACACTTATGAGAATTTCTAAGATCAAAATTTAAAATAAATGAATGTTAATGAGACTGGGGCCATGACTCCTATGTATGACTGCTGGGAATGCACATTGTCTCAATTGCTTTACAAAGCATTTGGCATTATCTACTTACTAAAGCTAAACACATGTCCATGCTAAGTCACTTCAGTTGTGTCTGACTCTATGCAATCCTATGGACTATAGCCTGCCAGGCTTCTCTGTCCATGGGATTCTCCAGGCAAGAATACTGGAGTGGGTTGCCATGCCCTTCTCCAGGGGATCTTTTCAACCCAGGAATCAAATCCACATCTCTTATGTTTCCTGCATAGTCAGGCAGGTTCTTTACCACGGGTGCCACCTGAGAAGCTCAAATTAAACATATATATAAATAACTTATAATCTGACAATTTTATTTATAAGTATATATCCAATAGAAATAGAAAGCTTATGCACATATGTACACAAAGCCATGTACAAGGATGTTCACAGCACCTTCATAGCAGCACCAAACTGTAAACAATCTACTGTGCATAACAGTAAAACAAAAATAAATTGTGTTATCATATAGTGGAAAAACCACAGAAATGAATTAGTATATACTACAACTACACACAACAACATGGGTGACTCTTGTAAACAAAACTGTGAGACGTTCAGACAATCCGGTTCTAATTTTATAAAATATGTCAAAAATGACAAAACTGTTCAATGGTGTTAGAAATTAGAATATGATTATATTTGGGGGTATGAGAATAGTGAATAAATGGGCATAGAGGGAGTTTATTTGATATCTGTAATACTATTTTTATTACTCTGGGTACTGATCAAATTATGGTAAATGATGGAGCTGCACATTTACAACTTGACTTCCCTGGTGGTGTAGATGGTAAAGCATCTGCCTACGATGCTGGAGACCCAGGTTCAATCTCTGGGTCAGGGAAGATCCCCTGGAGAAGGAAATGGCCACCCACTCCAGTACTCTTGCCTGGAAAATCCTGTGGACGGAGGATCCTGGTAGGATTCATGGGGTCGCTAAGAGTCGGACACGACTGAGTGACTTCACTTTCATATGTAGGTTATAATTCAATCTTAATAAACTTGTAAAGTGAAGTGAAAGTTGCTCATTCGTGTCCAACTTGTTGCAATCCCATGGACTATACAGTCCATGGAATTCTCCAGGCCAGAATACTGGAGTGTGTAGCTGTTCCCGTCTCCAGGGCATCTTCCCAATGCAGAGATCGAACCCAGGTCTCCTACATTGCAGACAGATTCTTTACCAGCTGAGCCACAAGGAAGCCCAAGAATACTGGAGTGGGTAACCTATCCCATCTCCAGGGGATCTTCCCGGCCCAGGAATCAAAGTGGGGTCTCCTGCATTGCAGGTGTATTCTTTACCAACTGAGCTATGAGGGAATCCCAATAAGCTTGTAAAGGGATACTGAAAATTAGGGAGTACCAAGAAAAAAATCAGTCAAAACACCGTGTGTTTAAGTAAAGAGTTATTGAAGGAAATAAGACATTTAACTTAAAAAGGCTAGAAGATGTAAAAGGAAAAACTGAAATCCATCTTCAAAAACCAGAGTGGCAGTAGCATTATTTTATGTTGTTCCAGAAGACAAGTAACTGAGGTGGTAGATTTTTCCCAGCTCTGTTAGATCTGAAATATATTAATACATGACAGCCTACAGAGAACTGAGCTTCCTACTAATGCAAGTATTTAAACCATTCTGTTAAAGAAGCTGGACAGTTTGATTCATATTGGAAAGGGGGCTGAATAAGATGCACTCTGCTTTTCTGAGATTCTATGATTCATGATAACATTGGTGTCAAATGTATCTGTCTTTCTCTCCTCCCTCCCTCCCTTCTCCTTGCCTTCCTTCCACAGTGTCTCTATCCCTCAGTCTCCAAATAGACAACAGAAAATCAGATCTTTTGTTTTCCTAAATCTATTTCCTCCCGGTGAGTCACACACAGCCTGGTAACTGTGATGGGAACCCTCATCAAGAGCCAGATATGGGTGCTACATAGTTCATTCCCAGCCAACTACCCGCAAAGGAGAAAATATTATGGAACTGGATGTTTTTCCTGCCCAAATATTACTCCAAGAATCTTGAGGAACTCCACTACCTTGGAAAACATACAAAAAAATATGTGCTTAAGAAATTACAAACTCGACTACAGATACCAAAGTGTTATGCAGCATCATCTCATTGACACCTCGTCACTTAGGTCTTCGGAACAATAGCATTTTGTTGAATTTTATATACATTTCAGCACATTGGCTCTTAAATAATTGAGATGTCATTTTATTTGATTACCTTTAACCTAGTAGAAAGCATTTAATTTAAAAACTCAATTTAGTTCTAGCCTATCAAATAGCATCTATTACAAAGCAACAACATATATACAAAGTGTTGCACAAGCCCCTGCAACATAATTCCCAAAGAGTTTCTGCATCATTTTTTACATATATTATATTTCCTATATTCCTAGAAATCTCTAACATATGGGAAAATCTTCTTTATAAAAAATTACATTAATCAATGAACAGCACCTTTTCTTGTATAGTTTATAAATTATACACATATATGAGAACACAGGCTTCCCAGGGGGCACTAGTGGCAAAGAATTCACCTGCCAGTGCAGGAGAGATAAGAGACACAGGTTTGGCCCCTGGGTCAAGATCGCCTGGAGTAGGAAATGGCAATCTGCTCCAGTATTCTTGCCTAGAAAATGCCATGGACAGAGGAGCCCGGCGGGTTACAGTCCATGGGGCCACAAAGTGTTGGGCACGATTAAGCAACTGAGCACACATACACATGAGCATACTATGCTCCTATCAAATGATTCCTGGTAGTAAGGATACAATGGCATGATTCTTTGAAAAAACAAAGCTCTGTAACTATCAGGGATTAAAATATACCTATTAATATTAATAATAATAAAAGAGAATCAGATATAATTGGACCTACCCACAAAGGAAGAAAGGAAGAATGGCTGGCAGGAAGGAGTATATAGAGGACTGAATCTAAGAAGAAAACCAGTTTTATTAGTTGAATGCTGGAGAAGCTCAGAGCTCAGAGATTCCAGTTACATAATATCAAACAATGAGAAGTGACCTATAAATAAGAAAGCCAATCAAAATATACTCCACCTGCATGAACAGAATTATCAGTAGCTAGACAATTATGCCCCTCAAAAACCCAGACAAAGAACTGAAGAATAATATCTAAAGAGAGTGCACAAAATCCCTGGGGAGAATCAGAACAAGCACTTGGTGCCCCAGAACTAAGTCTTCCACAATTAAGAGAGCTTCTGCCTAACGGTAGGCTCCCTGACCAGTCGTAGGTTGATGCAAAACCCATTAGAGCTCATAGTCAGCATTTAGATTGCCTCTTTCTTAAATACGAATGAAGAACCAAGGATTACTAAAAGTTTTGGGGGAAAAAAGTCTTGCAACATGATAGACAAAAATAAATACAAAATTATTCACCCCAGAGGACATAGAAGTAATTTAGGCAACAGAGAAAACAACCAAAACAAAATAAAAACCTCCAGTCTCCTCAAGGATCACATAAGAACACAATACTATGATGAAAGAATATCAGTTAAATCAGTGACTCCCCAGTTCAGCCTGTTGATCTCAAATGATACAACTGTGACAGTAAAGGAAAAAGAGGCATAAAGTAATCAAATTTAATACATTAATCTTAGACCCTGGGACCAGCTTCAGTTCAGTTCAGTTCAGTCGCTCAGTTGTGTCCGACTCGTTGCGACCCCATGAATTGCAGCACGCCAGGCCTCCCTGTCCATCACCAACTCCCAGAGTTCACTCAAACTTATGTCCATTGA
>NW_011494800.1:3154393-3160238 GCF_000754665.1 Bison bison bison | reverse complement strand
GCCAGCCAGCCATCTCATCCTCTGTTGTCCCCCTCTCCTCCTGCCCCCAATCCCTCCCAGCATCAGAGTCTTTTCCAATGAGTCAACTCTTTGCATGAGGTGGCCAAAGTACTAGAGTTTCAGCTTTAACATCAGTCCTTCCAATGAACACCCAGGACTGATTTCCTTTAGAATGGACTGGTTGGATCTCCTTGGAGTCCAAGGGACTCTCAAGAGTCTTCTCCAACACCACAGTTCAAAAGCATCAATTCTTCAGTGCTCAGCTTTCTTCACAGTCCAACTCTCACATCCATACATGACCACTGGAAAAACCATAGCCTTGACTAGACGGATCTTTGTTGGCAAAGTAATGTCTCTGCTTTTGAATATGCTATCTAGGTTGGTCATAACTTTCCTTCCAAGGAGTAAGCATCTTTTTATTTCATGGCTGCAATCACCATCTGCAGTGATTTTGGAGCTGCAAAAAAATAAAGTCTGACACTGTTTCCACTGTTTCCCCAACTATTTCTCATGAAGTGATGGAACCAGATGCTATGATCTTCGTTTTCTGAATGTGGAGCTTTAAGCCAACTTTTTCACTCTCCTCTTTCACTTTCATCAAGAGGCTTTTGAGTTCCTCTTCACTTTATGCCATAAGCATGGTGTCATTTGCATATCTGAAGTTACTGATATTTCTCCCAGCAATCTTGATTCCAGCTGTGCTTCTCCCAGTCCAGAGTTTCTCATGATGTACTCTGCATAGAAGTTAAATAAGCAGGGTGACAATATACAGCCTTGATGAACTCCTTTTCCTATTTGGAACCAGTCTGTTGTTCCATGTCCAGTTCTAACTGTAGCTTCCTGATCTGCATGCAGGTTTCTCAAGAGGCAGGTCAGGTGGTCTGGTATCCCCATCTCTTTCAGAATTTTCCACAGTTTATTGTGATCCACACAGTCAAAGGCTTTGGCATAGTCAATAAAGCAGAAATAGATGTTTTTCTGGAACTCTCTTTCTTTTTTGATGATCCAGCAGATGTTGGCAATTTGATCTCTGGTTCCTCTGCCTTTTCTAAAACCAGCTTGAATATCTGGAAGTTCATGGTTCACATATTGCTGAAGCCTGGCTTGGAGAATTTTGAGCATTACTTTAATAGCGTGTGAGATGAGTGCAATTGTGCAGTAGTTTGAGCATTCTTTGGCATTGCCTTTCTTTGGGATTGGAATGAAAACTGACCTTTTCCAGTCCTGTGGCCACTGCTGAGTTTTCCAAATTTGCTGGCATATTGGAAGCTGGAAAATTCCCAGATATTTGGAAACTAGATAATAACTTTTAGATAACCCATGGGTTAAAAAGAAATCCAAAGGAAAATCAGAAAGTAATTTGTACTGCATATCAAATGAATTTTTGAAAATTAAAATATGACCTATCAAAATACCTGCTGGAGATAAACCAACACTTAGAGAATAATTTATGGCACTAAAATACCTATATGATAAAAGAAAAAAAACTTCACATCAATGACCTACACTCTCATCTTAAGAAGAAACACACACACACACAAAATAAACCCAAAGTACGCAGGAGAAACAAAATCATAAAGGGCAGACATCAAAGGCATAAACAATACAAAATTAATAAGAAAATCAATGAAACAAATAACTGGTTCTCTAAGAAGACCAAGAATATTGATAAACTTCAGACTAGACAGCTCAGGAAAACAGAGAAGACAGAAATCAGCAGTATCAGGAATGAGAGTGGATATCACTACAGATCTTACAAATGGTAAAATGATCAAGCAGTATTATGAATCAGCTTATGCTAATAAATTTGACAAATTACAAGAGCCAACAAAAAGTGAGCAGTCAACAGAAGACAATTATCTTAAATATAGCTGTAATCTAAAAACAGTCAAAGCCTCTATCTATATGAAGAGGAACAAAGCTATATTTAAAAAAAAAAAAAGAATAACAGATAAACTGACCCTTTTGAGAGTTTTCCTCCAACACTCAAGAATTAAAGTTGAGTAAAAATGTATTATATTTGAGCTCCCCCCCAAAAATGCCAAAGGAAGCAGGTATTTTTGATATCTTGGCTTTAATGAAGACATTGGTTCAGATCTTGTCCCTCTCCTTGAAACTCTTTCCCTAGGATTAGTAAATATAGAGACCAGCACTGGTCAGACATGTAAAACGTCCAAAGAAGAGCACAAACAACACTGCACTGTTTTCCTCATCTAAAGAAACATAACTTTGTCCTGTGTGTACAGCTATAACCCCTGCTCTAGAGAAAGTGAAAAAAAAAAAGGAGAGCACTTAATTCACCACATACTGGAGTTAAGGAGGAAAACAGAAATTAGCATGATTGCTAAATTTGTTTGTGATCCAAGTCTTGTTGAGAGCCTATCTACCAACCTCTTAAAGTGCTAAATTATATTCAGTTGAAAAATCAAAAGAAAAAATGTTTTGAATATAATTTTCTTCTGATAGCAGAAACGTTAAATTGCAACTTTCTTTCAAATTCACCATCACGTTTTGCAAATTAGGTTGAGCAAAAATGTTAATAAATTTTAAAGAGTAATCTTTGTTGTATCCCTTTTATTGTTTTGAAGAACCTCTATAATTTACTATACTACAGTCAACCTCTTTCCTGAAAGCTGATTTTCAGTAGAAACTTCATAAAGTTTCTACTTTATGATCTTCTAAAGAAGGTCTCATAAAGAGATCCTCTGTTAATTTCAGGAAGTGAAACTGTCTGTTGACAGAAGACCTAGTCAATCCATTCATTATAATAGCATATATTATATATCAAAAAATCCCCTTTTCCCATTGTTATGTATCACTCATGTTATGAAAATCATCCTATTTGTTAATTTTAACAAGTTTTTCCTTAAAATTTATGGATTTGAAGAAAGAACTATTACTATATGTTGAATCAGTTGTCAAATAGCCTCATGAATATACTTGGCCTCCATTGCCCATGTCCAAATACAAAACAATATGTAAACATTTTCTCAGTTATCAGTTCAGTTCAGTCGCTCAATCATGTCTGACTCTGTGACCCCATGGACTATGGCACGCCAGGCTTCCCTGTCCATCACCAACTCCCAGAGCTTGCTCAAACTCATGTCCATCAGTCAGTGATGTGATCCAACCATCTAATCCTCTGTTACGTTAATAATTTCATTAACATAAATTTTTATGTTAATAATTTCATTAAAAGTCTATGTTAATTTCATTAACATAAAAAAAATAAAAGCTCTTAGGTATATCATCACAATTGGCACATCCATTAATTTTACATTTTGTTACACATTTTGCATGATATATCTCAAAAAATTTGTAGCAATTTACCTTTGAATTGCTGTGTGACAAATTAAGTACACAGAATTGCCTTTGACTGTGTGGATCACAATAAACTGTGGAAAATTCTGAAACAGATGGGAATACCAGACCACCTGATCTGCCTCTTGAGAAATTTGTATGCAAGTCAGGAAGCAACAGTTAGAACTGAACATAGAACAACAGACTGGTTCCAAATAGGAAAAGGAGTACGTCAAGGCTGTATATTGTCACCCTGCTTATTTAACTTATACGCAGAGTACATCATGAGAAACACTGGGCTGGAAGAAGCACAAGCTGGAATCAAGATTGCTGGGAGAAATATCAATAACCTCAGATATGCAGATGACACCACCCTTATGGCAGAAAGTGAAGAGGAACTAAAAAGCCTCTTGATGAAAGTGAAAGAGGAGAGTGAAAAAGTTGGCTTAAAGTTCAACATTCAGAAAACAAAGATCATGGCATCTGGTTCCATCACTTCATGGGAAATAGATGGGGAAACAGTGGAAACAGTGTCAGACTTTATTTTTGGGGGCTCCAAAATCACTGCAGATGGTGACTGTAGTCATGAAATTAAAAGACGTTTATCCCTTGGAAGGAAAGTTATGACCAACCTAGATAGCATATTCAAAAGCAGAGACATTACTTTGCCAACAAAGGTCCGTCTAATCAAGGCTATGGTTTTTCCAGTGGTCATGTATGAATGTGAGAGTTGGATTGTGAAGAAGGCTGAGCGCCAAAGAATTGAAGCTTTTGAACTGTGCTGTTGGAGAAGACTCTTGAGAGTCCCTTGGACTGCAAGGAGATCCAACCAGTCCATTCTGAAGGAGATCAGCCCTGGGATTTCTTTGGAAGGAATGATGCTGAAGCTGAAACTCCAGTACTTTGGCCACCTCATGCAAAGAGTTGACTTATTGGAGAAGACTCTGATGCTGGGAGGGATTGGGGGCAGGAGGAGAAGGGGATGACAGAAGATGAGACGGCTGGATGGCATCACTGACTCGATGGATGTGAGTCTGAGTGAACTCCGGGAGTTCGTGATGGACAGGGAGGCCTGGCGTGCTGCGACTCATGGGGTCACAAAGAGTCGGACACAACTGAGCGACTGAACTGAACTGAACCTGAACAGCTTTATTGAGGCTCCTGTGGTGGCTCATATGGTAAAGAATCTGCCTGCAATGCATGAGACCCAGGTTCGATCCCTGGGTTGGGAAGATATCCTGGAGAAGGAAATGGCTATTCATTCCAGTATTCTTGCCTGGAGAATTCCTTGGGCAGAGAGTCTGGAGGGCTACAGTACATGGGGTCACAAAGAGTTGGACAGAGTATGAATCCATAGATTCCAACTCAAATGCTTCTGAAAATCTCCTCTGGATGAAATTGGAAATAATCTATGCCCACAGAAGGATTCTGCGAAGTGATTACCCTCTCTGTATCAGAGATAAACTACTAATTTTAAGATTGTAGATTTATTTGCTGTGAGCCTATTGAACTCTAAGAAAAATGGAGGTTTTGTTGGATACTCCTGCAATATCCCCCAGATTCAAAGGCAGGATTGAATGTTCAAAACACAACAGTAGATCCATAGGCAACTCCAAGAACTCAGCATTTGGAGTTTAGACTGTCTCTTTTAGCTTCAGTGTCTGCTAGCCTGTGTATCTTCTTGAATATTGCGTCACACCTGAATACATTTTACTGACCCAACATGAATCAATCATCTGGGATAGACAGGAAAAAGCAGGACCCCTGTGGCCTCTGAGGGCCCTCTTCTGGATCTGGGCTCCTTTCCCAGAGGAAAAAGAATTGTAAGCTGCCACCCAAAGTTTGTCCTTTATGTTTGACCTCTTGGCTGCATTTTTTGTTTATTTCCCTATAAAAATTTTACTAGCATAATAATTTAATTTTTTTTCTAAAAATATCACAATCTTGTTTTGCTTACATTTATAACTATGAAATATTTTAAGCATAAAAAATTGCAAAGAGATAAACATAAATAGCATTTATCAATATAACTACCATAACTAATATCCTTTAGCCAACATCCAGTTAAGCTTAAATCTTTACATTCACTCTTACTGGTATCATAAATTTTAAAGAAATAAAGCATTACATAAAAGCCTGCTCTCTAATTCTATTATTTTCCCCCTCTTTCCAACCTTCTCTTACCTTGCACAATTTCCAAAATTTGTGTACATTGTCGCCATGCACTTTTTATAAAATTAGAACATGGATGTGTCCATTAAAAAATCAGTTCTTTTGTATGTTTTTAAGATTTATATAAATGTTTGTAATAATGGTGTTTCTTGATAATTTACTGTTGTCCAAATAGAGTTCCAAGCACTTTGCTTATGTTCAGTTCAGTTCAGTCACTCAGTTATGTCCGACTCTTTGTGACCCCATGAACCACAGCACACCAGGCCTCCCTGTCCATCACCAACTCTCGGAGTTCACTCAAACTCACGTCCATCGAGTTGGTGATGCCATCCAGCCATCTCATCCTCTGTCATCCCCTTCTCCTCCTGTCTCT
>NW_011494800.1:3150475-3154293 GCF_000754665.1 Bison bison bison | reverse complement strand
CTTGAGGTGGCCAAAGTACTGGAGTTTCAGCTTTAGCATCAGTCCTTCCAAAGAACACCCAGGACTGATCGCCTTTAGAAAGGACTGGTTGGATCTCCTTGCAGTCCAAGGGACTCTCAAGAGTCTTCTCCAACACCACACTTCAAAAGCATCAGTTCTTCAGTGCTCAGCTTTCTTCACAGTCCAACTCTCATATCCATACATGACCACAGGAAAAACCATAGCCTTGACTAGACGGACCTTTGTTCGCAAAGTAATGTCTCTGCTTTTGAATATGCTATCTAGGTTGGTCATAACTTTCCTTCCAAGAAGTAGGCTTCTTTTAATTCATGGCTGCAGTCACCATCTGCAGTGATTAGTTCCTTTAATTCTCACACCTATTCTACTAACCTGATACTGTTATTAGTTCAATAGGCAGACAAGGAAACTAAGACAAAGAAAGGAACAGAGCTTGTTAGTGACTAAGGGAAGGTCATCTTGCACATGTCACTCTGGAACATACCTTTTTTCTTTTAACTTAACATGATGTTTTAAAGATGATTCCATGTTGATATACAGAATACACCTAGTTTTTCAGATTGATGCTGTACAGTATCCCATTCCATAAAGAGACCACAAGTTTATTATCAAGTTTAAGAACATTTAGGTTATTTTGCTATTCTAAGCAATGCTTTAATGCACCTGCGAGTAATGATCTTCATATATATTAGTATATATATATACGATTGACAGTTTCTCTTAGATATATATCTACTAGTTTAAAGCTTGTACTCATCTTTATTTCTACCAGATATTGCCAAATTTCTCTCTGAAGTGCATGTAACAATGTACTCCCCTGCTGTCTCAGAACTTCATGGATTTTAGGTTGGTAGCTAAGGGATTGTGGACTTGGAAATTCACATAATCTTCACATCAGGGCACTTGCTGTTAGAATATTGGTGATCCCCCACACACCTTTTTTTTTTTTAAACCATTTTTAACTCTATTTTCATTTGTGGAGAGAAGTGATGCAATCTTAGGATATTCAGACCTCTGTTACTGTCTAAACAATCCTACTGCATTTCACCATTAGACAAAGAACCAAGGTAACTTGTTTGCATAGAATATTGGGGCTATAATAGCTCCATTATATGACAAAGAGATTCATTTTCAAATTTTGGTGACTTTGTATCAACTTTACTCTTTTTCATATTCCACAAACAACCAAAAGCATCCAAAATACGTTGTACTACATCTGAAAATGGGTAGTGTTTATTAAATAATAAACTATATCTTCATTTTTTCATGATGACTTTTTTCTTATACTCACAAACCTGTCTTTTGTGAATACCCTCAAACATGATGCTGGTTGCCCATTCTTAAGTAGAGTCACTGGCTTGATTATGTCAATCCAAACAAAATAGTCCCTGTTCTATATGGGAATAGGTTCTAGCGCAAATAAGATTTAAATGGGAAAGTTTATAATATGCACAACATTTCTGGACCTCAAAACCGTGTTTGGACTTCTGATTATTTGTACGTGAAGAGCCTTCTGCAGTATAATACATGGAAAGAGGATATTAGACTGAGCAACTGAGAACACACAAAGATATAATTAAATTTTCATATAAAAATAATTGATGAATTTAACTATTTAAAAAATATTTTTGCCTATATAGGATTACAGTATTGAAAAGGGGGCATTCTTTTCTTTCAAATATGGCTGAAACTAAAAACTTTTGCATCTTCAGAACATGTTGGTGGGGGGCCTCCTAGGTTCCTTTCGTAGGCTGGTCACTCAGCTGCAGATGCTGCATGTGTTAATGGCTAATGGTTCACACCTGCATTCCCTTTGAAAAGGACTGCCCTTAGGTGATTTGAGCCACTTTCCCTCTCCCCCAACCCCTGTGACAGCTGAGGATTAATGGATGGAGATAGGAGAAGGGACAGAGATTATACATACAAGCACATTCCCCTTATCTCAGGCAGAACAGATCTCATACAATTCATGTTCCCGAGATCCCTGCCTGATCAGACCGAGGCAAGATTTCCAATGAAACCACATTTCTGCCTTCATTTTCCTCTATACAATCATGCCTCCCTCATTCCCTTAGTAGGTTTCACATGAGAGACCTTTCTCACTAAATCACATACCCTAAAATCTGCATCTCAGACTCTGCTTCTAGAGCAGAGGTCCTCAACCTTCAGGATCTAATGCCTGATGATCTGAGGTAAAGCTAATGTATAATGGGGCTGATATAACAATAAAAAAAATAAAGTGCACAAAAAAATGTAATGTGCTTAAATCATCCTGAAACCATCCACCCCCCCACAACCCTGGTCCGTGGAATATTTATCCTTGGTGCCAAAAAGGTTGGGAACTGTTGTCTAGAGGACATGAGCTAACACAACACGTATTATTTCACTTCAGTTCAGTCACTCAGTCATGTCTCACGCTTTGTGACCTCATGGACTGCAGCACGCCAGGCTTCCCTGTTCATCACCAACTCCTGGAGCCTACTCAAACTCATGTCCATCACAACGGTGATGCCATCCAACCATCTCATTCTCTATCATCCCCTTCTCCTCCTGCCTTCATTCTTTCCCAGCATCAGGGTCTTTTCTAATTAGCCGGTTCTTTGCATCAGGTGGCCAAAGTACTAGAGCTTCAGCATCAGTCCTTCCAATGAACACCCAGGACTGATCTCCTTTAGGATGGACTGGTTGGATCTCTTTGCAGTCCAAGGGACTCTCATGAGTCTTCTCCAACACCACATTTCAAAAGCATCAATTCTTCAGCACTTAGCTTTCTTTATAGTCCAACTCTCATATCCATACATGACTACTGGAAAAACCAAAGCTTTGACTAGATGAACCTTTGTTGGCAAAGTAATGTCTCAGCTTTTGAATATGCTGTCCAGGTTGGTGATAGGTTTTCTTCCAAGGAGCAAGCATCTTTTAAATTCATGCCTTCAATCACCATCTGAAGTGATTTGGGAGTCAAAAAAAAAAAAATCAGATCAGATCAGTCGCTCAGTCGTGTCCGACTCTTTGCGACCCCATGAATCGCAGCATGCCAGGCCTCTCTGTCCATCACCAACTCCCAGAGTTCACCTAGACTCATGTCCATCAAGTCAGTGATGCCATCCAGCCATCTCATCCTCTGTCATCCCCTTCTCCTCTTGCCCCCAATCCCTGCCAGCATCAGTCTTTTCTAATGAGTCAACTCTTCACATGAGGTGGCCAAAGTACTGGAGTTTCAGCTTTAGCATCATTCCTTCCAAAGAAAACCCAGGGCTGATCTCCTTCAGAATGGACTGGTTGGATCTCCTTGCAGTCCAAGGGACTCTCAAGAGTCTTCTCCAACACCACAGTTCAAAAGCATCAATTCTTTGGTGCTCAGCTTTCTTCACGGTCCAACTCTCACATCCATACATGACCACTGGAAAAACCATACTCTGCCTATAAGTTAAATAAACAGGGTGACAATACACAGCCTTGATGTACTCCTTTTCCTATTTAGAACCAGTCTGTTGTTCCATGTCCAGTTCTAACTGTTGCTTCCTGACCTGCATATAAATTTCTCAAGAGGCAGATCAGGTGGTCTGGTATTCCCATCTCTTTCAGAATTGTCCACAGTTTATTGTGATCCATACAGTCAAAGGCTTTGGCATAGTCAATAAAGCAGAAATAGATGTTTTTCTGGAACTCTCTTGCTTTTTCCATGATCCAGTGGATGCTGGCAATTTGATCTCTGGTTCCTCTGCCTTTTCTAAAACGAGCTTGAACATCAGGAAGTTCACAGTTCACATATTGCTGAAGCCTGGCTTGGAGAATTT
>NW_011494800.1:3144285-3150229 GCF_000754665.1 Bison bison bison | reverse complement strand
TTGGAGAATTTTAAGCATTACTTTACTAGCGTGTGAGATGAGTGCAATTGTGCGGTAGTTTGAGCATTCTTTGGCATTGCCTTTCTTTGGGATTGGAATGAGAACTGACCTTTTCCAGTCCTGTGGCCACTGCTGAGTTTTCCAAATTTGCTGGCATATTGAGTGCAGCACTTTCACAGCATCATCTTTCAGGATTTGGAATAGCTCAACTGGAATTCCATCACCTCCACTAGCTTTGTTCATAGTGATGCTTTCTAAGGCCCACTTGACCTGTTTCCAGTGTTTCTCCATCTATTTGTCATGAAGTGATGGGACCCTTGAAGTGATGGGATTAAGATGCCACGATCTTAGTTTTCTGAATGCTGAGTTTTAAGCCAACTTTTTCACTCTCCTCTTTCACTTTCATCAAGAGGCTCTTTAGTTCTTCTTCGCTTTCTGCCATAAGGGTGGTGTCATCTGTGTATCTGAGGTTACTGATATTTCACCTGGCAATCTTGATTCCAGCTTGCGCTTCTTCCAGCCTGGGATTTCACATGATGTACTCTGCATATAAGTTAAAAAAGCAAGGTGACAACATATAGTCTTGACTTACTCCTTTCTTGATTTGGAACCAGTCTGTTGTTCCATGTCTAGTTCTAACTGTTGCTTCTTGACCTGCATACAGATTTCTCAGGAGACAGGTCAGGTGGTCTGGTATTCCCATCTCTTTAATAATTTTCCAGTTTGTTGTGATCCACCTGGCTTCCCAGATGGCACTAATGATAAAGAACTTGCCTGTCAATGTAGGAGACACAAGAGACGTGGGTTCAATCCCTGCGTCAGGAAGATTGCCCTGGAATAGGAAATGGCAATCTGCTCCCAGTATCTTGCCTGAAATATTCCATGGACAGAGCAGCCTGACGGGCTATAATCCATGGGATCACAGATTCAGACATGAGTATTGATGGCACACACACAAACACACACACACACACACACACAACATGTACTAAAGATTAGAACACAGTATAATTTTATTCTAGAAGTATCTCAGTTATATGAAAATTATGATCCCCATAGGGTGGGTGGGTAAACTCAGATTGTAAAGTTGAAGAACTTAGTGTATAATAAGTAGGAAATCCCAGAATCAAACTCAGATGAATATGGCTCCATAATCTCTACTCTTTAGAATTTCTCACTGCCTCTGTATCATACTTTTATCCAGGAAATAAAAAATTAAAGATCTATTTGACTATACATTTTTTATTGACATAGAAGTTGATGTGCATTCTGTTTTCCAAACATTGATGTAATTTGTTTAAAATGAAGGTAAAACTGTATGAGTCATATAATTTCCATAGGGTTTATTGGTAGACAAGCATGGATTCAATTAAAAAGGAAATAAACATCTGTATAATACCTTCATTTTCCTGAAAGGGAACATTTTATAGAAGTTGGAAAACAGCAAGGAGGGAAAAGATCATGTCAGCACAATGTTACTGGTCATATACAACGCAATCTTATGTTTCATAGAGATTTCAACACAGGAAATGGGTATATTAGGAACTGCCTAATTCATAGGTTTTCCTGAGCCACATACAGTAGTTTCTTTGAATGACTCTGAAGGAAAATCTGTAAGTAGTGCCTTTATACCAGCTTCAATAATGCATATTTCAAAGCCCAAACGGGTCAGCCATGTAACTGTTTACACAGTCAACATTCAGTGGGAAAATAAGTGTCAACAGGTTCCACTTCCCCAACCCAGAACAGCGTGTGACCCTCCATTTCAATCCTCATCAGTCTCTGATTAGGAAAGGACTATTTTAGTGGAATCAATAAATGCTGGAGTCTTTGTTTACTACCATCTCAAAAAATAACGACTCCTGTCACCCACCCCTACCCTGCCAGGTCACTACTTAAAAGAGTTACGTAATCCTATTACGTTAGAAACCCTGCAGGGACAGCCTGTCCTTTGTGTCTTTGGAAAATAGCAAATATTATGCAAGTAGCAGTTTTCACACAGCAGAAAACTAATGAAATGGACTGTGGTTTCCTATAACATTAAAACATCTATAATATAAAGGCTTTTAGAAAATATTCTGACTGCTATAATATCTTGCCAATGACTGACAATCTTTAGATTTCTAATAAAATCTGCAAGTATCTATGGTCTCAAGGAACCCTCTCTACAATATTTTCTAAAGAAAGATTCAAAACTATTCAATACTTACCTCAGAAACTTAACAAAAGTATTTCATACTTTCTACAATTTCTATTTTATTTACAATTTTAGCTCTAGCAATGTTATAATTTACCAGAAAAATCACATTATTTACTAAATTATTATCATGTATCATGCAGTGTAGACTTCCCTGGTGGCTCAGACGGTAAAGCGTCTGCCTACAGTGCAGAAGACCCGGGTTCAATCCCTGGATCGGGAAGATCTCCTGGAGAAGGAAATGGCAACCCACTCCAGTATTCTTGCCTGGAAAATCCCATGGACAGAGGCTCTACAGTCCATGGGGTCGCAAAGAGTTGGACACGACTGAGTGACTTCACTTCACTTTATCATGCAGTGTGCCAAAGGTCTATATTTTCTTTTCAGTGCTCAATCAGTATTAAGATGCATGCTAAGTCACTCCAGTTGCATCCGACTCTGTGCTACCCTAAGGACTGAAGCCCACCAGGCTCCTCTGTCCATGGGATTCCCCAGGCAACAATACTGGAGTTTTGGATTGCCATTTTCTTCTCCAGGGGATCTTCCGAACCCAGGGATCGAACCTGTGTCTCTTACATCTCCTGCATTGGCAGGAGGGGTGTTTACCACTAGTGCCACCCGGGAGGCCCCAATATTAAGATGAGGGTACTCTTAATAGTCCTTTGGCAAATGTTAATACTAGGTAAGTGGTAAATTGGGAACTTTAGACCTCTAAAGCCAGGATCACACTCCTCTTCCCGTTAATAAAATTATCATCAGCTGCTTATATATGCCATCGCGTTCTCCAAAGAGAAATGCATGAATAGTATTCAAAACTCCCTCTCACCATTTCCTTATCAAAACAAAGTTATCTCCTGAATTACTCCAATCCATCTTTTTCTCACTATTCATTTTGTCGTTTCTTTATTCTAGTCTTTTATTATCTATCTGTAATGTTACAATGACCTCCCCGTCCTATCCCTACAGACATGTCTTACGTAGTGCCCCTGCTGTACCCTTAAGTACACATCTGATCACACAGACCATTTGCGACTAAAGTCTTTCAGGGATACCCATCACCTTCAGGACATTATCCACACTACTGAGCATAGCACAGTGGAGTCCTCAGACCTCTCTGGCTTTCTTGCCATCTCCCCCACATTTATCTGAGACAAATACACAAGGTAGAGTTGACCAGGTTTGGTCACCAACTGGATGTGATACCTGGGGAATGGAAGAGGAACAGAAATTTGGTTTAGTAGCAGATTAAATGAAGTATTGTGAGGTATAGCAAATGTGGAGATAAACACTGGAATACAGTCCAAGAAGAATTCTTCTTCTCCAGATCTCTACTTAACACCTAAACAATGTTTTTCATCAAAGATGTATGTCCAAAATCAGAGTCATGATCTCTGTACCCATTCACAATCTTAGAGTGTCCCATGTCCCAAAGAGTAGTAGCACCTTCTATCCAATATCCATGGATATTGGATATGGATATCTGTGAAGGCCAACATCCATGGCCACTCCCTTTGTCTCAGTCCCCTCCTTAGCAATATCCAGTTACCAATTTCTGCCCAGTTTACCTTCTAAATAACTCTCAAATCTTCTTTATCTTCCCTGTCATCTTCCTGGTCCAGGCTACCATCTCATCTTCTCTTATTAGCTCTTGAAATGCATTTATCGTACTGCAAAAATTAAAGCAACTGCTTTATGCTTTCTATCATTTATTCTCTACATTGAAAGCACACTGATCTTTTTTTGTCTGAAAATCTGATCATATCATTTCTCAACCCACTTAAACGCAATCAAAACTTTTTGTGTTTTTATTCATATCAATAGCACTTATCACACTTGCAATTTTGCTTCATCTGTATGTTTACTGGATTGTACACTTTATTTTCCAAGCAGCTCTAAACTCCTTACGGCACTTGCCATCGACTGCCTCCCCCAGAAGCTGATATAAGGCCTTCTACAGAACCAGTTGTCACCATTTAATAAATAATTGAATAAATTAATAAGTAGAAGGAAGCAAACAGAGGTAAGCCTCTTTTTATGGTAGCAAGAAGCATAGAGTAGTGAGTTCATGGGTCTGGGTGATTCACCAAGGGGAAATGTATACAGTGAAAAAGATGGAGCTCAAAGGGAGATACACAGTAGTCAGTCCAAGAAAGAGACTGAGATCAAAAATCAGAAGACAGTTGGGAAACTACACAATAATCATGTCATAGACATCAAGATAGGAGAGAAAAAAGATTTATCAACTACATAAATACCTCAAGGCAATTTAGGAAGAAGTTATCATCTCAGCATAATCCATTTTACCTCTTCACTCTGTTGTTTATCTAGTCTTTTCTTTACTGTGGTTGTTGTTTAGTTGCTAACTCTTTGCAACTCATGGACTGTAGCTCGCCAGGCTCCTCTGTCCATGGGATTTCCCAGGCAAGAATACTGGAGTGTGTTGCCCTTTCCTTCTCCAGGGGATCTTCCCAACCCAGGGACTGAATCCACGTCTCCTACATTGCAAGTAGATTCTTTACTGCTGAGCCACTAGGGAAGCCCAGTCTTTTCTTTGTAAAATCATCAAATCTTGACCTCAAGTATTTTTCTTAGTCTCTATCATGGACATGAAATGCTCTCAAGATGTTACATCTTCACTCAAGCATCCTCTGTAAAAATTCAGCCATTTGATTATGATATTTCTGTAAATTGCAAAAAATAAAGTGAAATACCTTTAATATCATCCTCATTGAAATATTTAATATTTCCACAGATTTTTCTGAGAAAATGCATTTTGCTCTATCTCATATGTTCACTAATCAATCCTAAAGGAAATCAATCCTGAATATTCATTAGAAGGACTAATGCTGAAACTCCGATATTTTGGCCACCTGATGTGAAGAGCCAGCTCATTGGAAAAGACCCTGTTGCTGGGAAAGATTGAGTGCAGGAGGAGAAGGGGACTACAGAGTATGAGATGGTTGGATGGCATCATCGACTCAATGGGCATGAGTTTGAGCAAGCTCCGGGAGATGGTTAAGGACAGGGAAGCCTGGCATGCTACAGTTCATGGGGTCGCAAAGGGTGAGACACAGCTGAGCAACTGAACAACAACAACATATGTTTACACAATGCGTTCAGCTTTCTGAGAACTTTTTATGTCCACCAGCATCACTATGATTTGCTTCTGATCTGAATTTCGGGCCATCTAGAACCAGACCTGTTTAATGTGCTTTTCTAAGCACTTGTTATACTCTTAATAAATGCCTCATTGTGGGGACAGTGTTAAACACTTCATAGATGGAGCAATCAGAAAATTACACCTTCTCAGGAAACAATAAATCTGCTTACAAATGAGAAGAAAATGGTTAGCTATTTTAGTCTTCAAAGAAGTTTTAAACCTGAAATTTATGAGGTATGAGGTAGAAATGTTTTCTTATATGAATAGCTTGCATTTAAAATATAATTAAATACTCTGTTACTAGGAAAAAATACTCATGATACCTGTCATTTGAAGTACTACAAAATTATTTCAAACATTTTCTATACATGAATTACACATAAGGCTCAATGCTTTGTCTAGACAACATGCTGCATCATAGTCATTTAAAATGGAGTATTTTGGAAAAGATGTAAAATAATGTGTGCTTATGCATACATACCTATATATACACTTATACATGGTGTTTGTATATGTTTATATACTAAAGCTGAAACTCCAGTACTTTGGCCACCTCATGCGAAGAGTTGACTCATTGGAAAAGACTC
>NW_011494800.1:3143643-3144185 GCF_000754665.1 Bison bison bison | reverse complement strand
TTTCGGGCCATCTAGAACCAGACCTGTTTAATGTGCTTTTCTAAGCACTTGTTATACTCTTAATAAATGCCTCATTGTGGGGACAGTGTTAAACACTTCATAGATGGAGCAATCAGAAAATTACACCTTCTCAGGAAACAATAAATCTGCTTACAAATGAGAAGAAAATGGTTAGCTATTTTAGTCTTCAAAGAAGTTTTAAACCTGAAATTTATGAGGTATGAGGTAGAAATGTTTTCTTATATGAATAGCTTGCATTTAAAATATAATTAAATACTCTGTTACTAGGAAAAAATACTCATGATACCTGTCATTTGAAGTACTACAAAATTATTTCAAACATTTTCTATACATGAATTACACATAAGGCTCAATGCTTTGTCTAGACAACATGCTGCATCATAGTCATTTAAAATGGAGTATTTTGAAAAAAAAAAATAAATAAATAAAATGGAGTATTTTGGAAAAGATGTAAAATAATGTGTGCTTATGCATACATACCTATATATACACTTATACATGGTGTTTGTATATGTTTATAT
>NW_011494800.1:3130862-3143526 GCF_000754665.1 Bison bison bison | reverse complement strand
CTGGATGGCATCACTGACTCGATGGACATGAGTCTGAGTGAACTCTGGGAGTTGGTGATGGACAGGGAGGCCTGGTGTGCTGCGATTCATGGGGTCGTAAAGAGTCGGACACAACTGAGTGACTGAACTGAACTGAACTGATATAGATATATACATATTCAGATACTATACATACCTAGTATTTTGCAAGCATTATATATAACATTTATATACAACATTCATAGGTAACTATGAAATAATACTAATTCTTGAATTCAACTGAGTTACCTCTGGCTTATCACATTTCATTTGGAGAAGGCAATGGCACCCCACTCCAGTATGCTTGCCTGGAAAATCCCATGGACAGAGGAGCCTGGTAGACTGGAGTCCATGGGGTCACGAAGAGTTAGGACAGGACTGAGCGACTTGACTTTCACTTTTCACTTTCATGCATTGGAGAAGGAAATGGCAACTCACTCCAGTGTTCTTGCCTGGAGAATCCCAGGGATGGGGGAACCTGGTGGGCTGCCGTCTATGGGGTCGCACAGAGTAGGACACAACTCTGTCTATCACATTTCTTTTAAAAGGAACTTATAGAAATAATATCTATATCTAAAACATCTGAACCACTGAAACCTTTAAAGGAAGTACATTTTCAAGAAATTTTAGTCTTTAAATAGCAGCTCTATAAACTTTTAATTTTCGTAAAACCCTACTCTCTCCCAGGGCATAGCCCAAGACTACATCCCCAGGCAGCAACTTTGTGGGGATTGTATAAATGTGTATAATAAGCAAATAACCTTATAACTTACACATTGAAAATATTAGGTGGGGGCTCCTGGGGATGAAGGACTGAGAGGAGGCCTGCTTTTTCTAAATTCCAGGCTCTATAGCAGTGTCAACTCAAAGCATAAAAAAAAAAACTAATAAATCACATTTGCAATTAGTTGACCAGAGGGAGAAAGAGGACACTCAGAAAAAGATCCAATTACACTAAATAGCATTTGAAACCTGGGATCACCAAACTTAAAAATATACTCAAAAGTTATGAGTGTGGGAAAGTAAATCCCATCTTCTTCTTATTTCCTAGCTACATTTAAAGAAAATTATCTGGGAAAATTGCTGCAAAATTAGAGCTTCAAACCTTATTAGTCCATGCAGGTCAAGTATGCCAGTTCTAAAACTATATCATAACTTTTTTACTATTTACTTTCAATAAGATGAAACAAAAAGAGTAGCAAATGTGCCCCTGAAATGAAGTTCTCCATGTATTTTGTATCTGTGCATTATGCAGAGAAATCTCAATGCTCAGGAAATAGTCATTTCCCTTGGAGAGTTCAGACCTCATAAAATTCACATATAATTTCTGCTGACAGCAAATTAATATAGATTCAAATCTCATGAATACTGTATATTTTATAGGATTACTTTTTTAAAGCATATCCATTTAGTAAATGGCTTTTAAGTAAGCTTATGATCCTAATATTGATAATTAGATCTTTCTAAAACATACTGTATTCTGTTGTAAATAGTTTGCTCTAAAACAATTTGGAGTCTTCATTAAGACAAGACTAGATACAGGAAAGTAAGCTGTAAATGCTGCCCTTGATACAATGACATGCATTCTGCTGATTATAATAGTATCACAAATTCAAAGGTCCAAATAAGTGACCATATGTTATTTTCAGAGTCAGCAACGAGTCTAAAAAAGATGCTAGTTTCCAAATCAATGACAGCCTACCAAACATTAAATGACTGAAATAAGTTAAATTTAGGATGTTTTTCTAAGGGGGGGGGGAGGATGGGGAAACCTATACTGATGTAATTAAAGGTCATTTAGCAGCAATGTCAAAAAATTAGATAAACTCCCAGAAGAGTTATCTCATTTTCCCAAATCCAAATTCACGAGTCTACCTAGTACATAGACCTATAGATTCCTTTTTCCCTCCTGTGAGTGGCCTTTTCCCCTCTCAAAGGCAAGCCCTTTCCTTGTGTTCTGAATCCCATTCCTCCAGCAAAGATCCCCTCTGTCCTCTATAGCATCAACACTCCTCTCTCTATGGGTCATTCCCATTGACATAAACTTGGTTAATAAACGCTTTGGCCACCTGATGTGAAGAGCCAGCTCGGTGGTAAAGACCCGATGCTGGGAAATATTGAAGGCAAAAGGACAAGGGGACAACAGAGGATGAGATGGTTGGATGGCATCACCAACTCAATGGACATGAGTTTGAGCAATCTCTGGCAGATGGTGAAGGACGGGGAAGCCTGGCGTGCTGCAATCCATGGGGCCGCAAAGAGTCAGGTGCAACTTAGTGACTGAACAACATCAATGATCCATCTTAAAGCATAATAAAATAAATTTCCTGGACTCTTGACCCTGTACCAGTTAGCAATCAATATCTAAGTGATACTTCACTGCAGAAATCCTCAATAACAGTTGATCTTCCTTATCTTCACCTATACAACTTTTTCTTTACTTACTCCAAGGAGACACTTAACCACAGTCTTCCACTGAAACTTCCCTTGCCAGTATAATCCATGATATTTACCTACCCCAAAACAACAGCAAATATTTTATCTGTTGAATTGATGGGTTTTTCATGGATTGAATTCTGTCCCCCTCGAAATATATGTTAAGATCTTAACCTCTAGTACCTGTGAGGACAACCTTATTTGGAAATAGGTTTTTTGTAGGCATAATGGAATTAATATTAAGTCATATTCAGGGTAGGGGGTTGCTAATCCCATATGACTGGTGCCTCTATGAGGACAGAAAACTCAAACACAGGTACACAAGGAGAAATGTCTTGTGATGACAGTAGCAGAGATCAAAGTGATGTCTCTACAAACCAACCAAAGTATACCAATGTGCTGGGAGCCAGCGTGAGGAACTCCGCCCATGGCAAAGGTCATGAGGAAGGAGGCTTGGCATAGGCAAAGGCAGGATCGAGCCTCAGGAGTCCCCCTGGAAATTCTCGAGCATCTACCCCCAAAACCAGAGTCTGCTTACTTTCTGCTTTGTGCTCTCACCTACACCTCTGACTTTACGGGGGGCTGTCCCCCACTACTTCTCTCTGAAAAAAGAGTTAACTTACAGCTCCAGGTAATAAAGTTCCTGGGTGTGATAGTGTTTCAACCTACAAACTCCTTTGGAAGTCCTCTAGCCTGCCTGAATAGGTTTTTCCGGCCACATGTGATTGTTCAGAGTCTCCCAACTGTGAGAGGCATGAGATGTTCTAAACTGTCTAAACACAGATTCCTTTGAGCAGTTAAAAGATTGATTAGAAATTGTATTGGTGAAGGGTTTTTCACTTGTTGGGCCAATGTTTGCTGCTAAGTTTCCATATCCCTTACCTGCTGTGTCCCTGGCAGTGTACTGATTAATATAATTGGTGTAAGTAGTAGCTTTAATGTTTGTAATCTTGGACCCTTGAGTTAATTCTTTTTCTTGTTGTAGCCCACCACACCTTTGCCCTATAGGAATGCAACTTTATCTAATGCTTTTGGAGGGTGGCGCCTGACTAATCACCTTTAGAGAAAAATAAGTTTTCTGAAGAAAGGGTCTTAAAATGTTAACAGGCCTCCGGGCCAGAAGATGATGCAAATCACCTAAACTTTTGCAGATGATAAGTTTGCAGGAAGAAAGCCTGGCTTACTACATGACTCTACCCCTTCCCCCATTATCCTCTATGCATAACTTAAGGTATAAAAACTACTTTGGAAAATAAAGTGCGGGCCTTGTTCACTGAAGCTTGGTCTCCCCATGTAGTTATTTCTCTCACCTTCTGGCTGAATTATTCAGCCTCTTTTCTCCACTGAATTTCCTCACTGAGCTATCCTTATTTAACCACTCTTTATATCTTTAATTAACATTTAAATAAGCTGTTGTTTCCTGATCCCCGATGCTGTCTTCCCTTCAAATTCCCTGGATCCACCGGGGCTGGACCCCGGCACCAATGATTGTCAGCAACACCAGAAACTGAGAAAGGAATGGAACAGATTCTTCCCTAGACCCTTCAGAATGTTTCTGCTGAACTGTGAGAGAACAAATTTCTGTTGTTTTAAGCTGCTTGGGTTATGGTAATTTCCTATGGCAGCCCTGGGAAATTGATATATCCTCTTATGTAGCCTCTCAGCAGCAATTGCCATGGCGAGCATTCTTTCCTTGGAGTTTTTTTAAATTTTTCTTTTCACAGCATGGCTCTCACCTGATTTTTCTCCTACGTGCTATTTCTCAGCTTCCTTAGCTACTTCTTCAACACATTTCAGATCTCTATATGTTGGAGTGTCTTAAAAATCTGTCATAGAACCTCACTCTTTTTACCTATACTCTCTTCCTGGTTAACTTTTGCAAGTTCATGATTTTACATACCATTTAGATGTTGTAAATAATCGGCCTGCAATCGTGGAGACCTGGGTTGGATCCCTGCATTGGGAAGATCCCCTGGAGAAGGAAATGGCAACCCACTCCAGTATTCTGGCCTGGGAAATCTCATGAACAGAGGAGACTGGCAGGTCACAGTCATTGGGGTCTCAAAGAGTCAGACATGACTGAATGACTAATATTTGATGTTGATAACCTTCAGGTTTACATGCAAGCCAAGACTTCTCACAATTTCCAAACCAATATATGTAAATGACCAATCCAATTCTCCATTTGGGCATCTAATAGGCATCACAAAATTAATGTAGCCAAAATATAACTATTTCATTATTGATTCCTGAAATAAGTTCCCCAGCCACACAAAATGCCACCATCATCCCCACCTGTTCAAATGATACACCTAGAAGGCATCCTAATTTCCTCTTTCTTTAAGATTTTACATCCAATCCATCACTGAGTCTTGTCTGCTTTGCCTCTAAAACATGGACACAATTCAGTTGAGATGAACTTCCATCTATCTCAACTACAACCATGCTGTTTTAAGAGCTTCTTCTTTTGCTGATTGACTAGAAGAGCTCCCTAACTTATCTGCTTGCTTCTGCTTGACTTCTTCCCCATATTATCCTACTGTACACAGCAGTGGTGAAGTCAATCTAAAGTGTAAGCCAGATCATGTCACTTCTCTACTTAACATCATCCATCCATTGACTTCTTATCACAGTAATAAAAGAATAAATATAAACATTAAAAAAGAATAAAATAAAAATTCCTTATAACCTGTATGGTCCAGCTTCTGACCTTCTCTCTGACCTCATCTGTCTTTATAATCTCCTTCAATAACTGCCTTCCAGTCATTTCAGTTTTCTTATCATATCTTGATTATGCCATGATTGCTGTTATCTCGGGAGATTTTAATACATGTTCCTTCTTAATGGGATATATTGCACCCTCTCAAATATTTATCTCTTTGGGATATCTTACTCTTCACATTCCATGACTATCTTCCTCGTTTCATTCCAGTCTCAACAGATGTAACCTCCTTAAAGTGATTTTCCTATACACAGTAGCTAAAGCATCCAACCACTGTCTGTTCAATCTCTATATCTGATATTCTAATTCTGTGCTCTTCATAGCACCCATCCAACGTTGAAATTAACTGTTCCATTTTTGTTTTCCTCACCTAGAAGGTAATGGCACCCCACTCCAGTACTCTTGCTTGGAAAATCCCATGGACGGAGAAGCCTGGTAGGCTGCAATCCATGGGGTCGCTAAGAGTCGGACACGACTGAGCGACTTCACTTTTCACTTTCATGCATTGGAGAAGGAAATGGCAGCCCACTCCAGTGTTCTTGCCTGGAGAATCCCAGGGACGGGGGAGCCTGGTGGGCTGCCATCTATGGGGTCGCGCAGAGTTGGACACGACTGAAGTGACTTAGCATAGCATAGCATTCTCTATCTCGCGCTCTAAAATACAAATGCTTTAAGGTCACAGATTCGTCAGTGTTGCAGTGTCTCAGAGACTAAAACAGTTCCAGGCTTGAGCAGGTGCATAAGAAGCATGAGATTGGAAAATAGATCAGAGGCGGCCAAGAAAATGGTAACAGGTGTTATCATTTAAGAGGCTGTTATAGTAATATATTTAAGATGTGATGGGGGTTTGAATCTAGATAAATGCTATTTGAGAAGGTGAAAAGTGATGTAATTTGACATATTTAGAAGAATTTAGTAGCTCATTCCGGAGAAGGCAAAGGCACCCTACTCCAGTACTCTTGTCTGGAAAATCCCATGGACAGAGAGGCCTAGTGGGCTGTAGTCCATGGGGTTGCGAACAGTCCGACACGACTGAGTGACTTTACTTTCACTTTTCACTTTCATGCATTGGAGAAGGAAATGGCAACCCACTCCAGTGTTCTTGCCTGGAGAATCTCAGGGACAGGGGAGTCTGGTGGGCTGCCATCTATGGGGTTGCACAGAGTCGGACACGACTGAGGCGACTTAGCAGCAGCAGCAGTAGCTCAAGTCAACATGCATGAGAAAGAATTAAGAGTTTATTATAACTTACATACTTCTGATTGAGTAAATAAGTGAATGATGCTGTTATTCATTGTTAAAGGAAATACCAATGGGATAGAAAGGTTAAAAAGGCATTTTTGAGAGGCATTAGACCATTTCAGAACAAACCATGGGCCTCGGGTCTCTAAAGCTGTTTGTGTTTTTTGGTGGTACTGCCTAACCACGGGCCATTTTTCAACCCTGAGAAACCTGACTTCTATCCTTACTATGGATGGAATTTGTTCTTGTCAAGTATTTTTTAAAGTAAATATTCCCAAACACAACAGATCCTTTTCCAGACCTATCCTGCTTGATCACTGATGATCATTTGCTTTTTCTTGAAGGTCCTTACCATGGATTACTATGACACCACATTTTTCTACGTGTCTTCCTCCTTTCTAGCTGCTCTTTCCAAAAAGGGTCAGATAAATTCCAACTTTTCTGTTGTGATTTACAAAATCCCCCAAGTCTAGTGTCCACCCATGTTTCCAACCTCACCTCTTTTAAATTTCACACTGCCCACTTCCACCAAGAAACTTTCCCTGATTTCAAGTCCAGGATCATTCTATACAATTACCTAACCAAAGAGTGATATTTTTTCTTTCTGAGGTACACTGAGGATTTTATCTGCATGTGACATCTTCCAGTGACATGATAAAAAAATACAACTTTTTTAATTAAGAAAACTTTGGTAAAAATAGACACTCTTATAAAATATTTTCCTGTTGCTCTAAAATTTGCATCCTGCTACTTCTGATTCTTTTCCTGTAAGTCACTCATTACAGTTTCAGCATGAATATTTGTCTATTTTTACATACAGAAGACTGTTATCACCAGTATTATATTAGTAAAACATGAAAGTAAATATTCCAAATAATATTAGCAATTATAAATATCTGATTTAGCACAAGTTTTAATAAAGCAAAAGCATATCCTCCTTGGATGACTCAAAATTATCTCTCTCCATTATGTGGTTTCTAACACACCTCCCAACATAGGACTATAGGGAAGACTCTATCTTCTAGAGACAGCATAAAATCAGGTATGCAGTGGGAAAACCTTCAAGATGAGTATTAAGAGATGGAGCTGAAAAGAAGTTTCAACATAGCAGTAGCACAAAGTTGGAGATGACAACCAGTCTGCCACATATAGGCATTTTCTCCACAACAAATATGCAGAATGATACTAATATTTTTCACCATGTAGCTACTTCTACAGATATAAACTGACATAATTTTTCCACATATATTCCAATAATAAAGAGCTCTATTATATCCCTAATGAACTACCTTTCAGAGACAGTATTTAAAATTATATTATTAACTAACTAGATATTACATACTAATGTGCCTTTAAGGTATACGTTTTTAATCTCTGAGTAAAATGTACTCACGCTCACTTTTCCACTGCGATTGTCTTCTTCTCTCACTGCCAAAGCCTTCAGAAAATTATCATGTAGGTCTTTACCAGCACTTGTTAGTGTCCTAAAAAAAAAAAAAAGCAGATCTCCAGTTATAATATATTAGCTAAACAAATATATTGAAAATAGTCTGGGTACAAAAAAAACAGCCTTCTTTATATCAAGTGACAATTCTTTCAACATGAAAACTACATATAAACAGTATACACAATTCACAATCATTATAATTATACATAATTATAATAAACTATCAGATTCTTAAATTTAATTTCATACAGTTATAGAGTATTTTAAAATAACTGGAATCAAGATTATAAATAATATCAATACTCATGCCAGATATAGTTAATTGCACTTACATGTCCATTTTATTCTTTTTATCATGTCATGGAATTCAAACTATGTACTCTCCTCACTATCCATAATAATTTAAAATGGACTGTAATTTAAGCACAATTATTTAATATAATAAAAGTAAAATATTAGCCACTTAGGCCAATTCAGTTACTGGAATAGAACACTATTTTAGCTCTATGAGTGGAGATACTCAAGGCAAGACAGGAAACCAGGTTATCTTTGTCAAATAAAAGAAAGTATTAAGAATTCAAGAGAGAAATGAATTTCTCTGGAAATAAATTTTAAAGGAAATTTATCACAATGATCTTGATCAAGCAACACTGAACCACAAAATAAAGAGTGAGTTCAAAAGTGATTAAAAAATAATAATCCTTTCTTTATTTGGCAATATTCTATATATTCAACAAACATTTCTACTGTGTGTCTATTATGAACCAGGAACTATACTAAGGACAAATTAATGAGATATGATTCCTGCTCTCAAGTTACCTGTGGTCTCATAGAAGTCAGTAGATACAGAAACATTATAATATTACACTGTGTGATAAGTATAATAATAGAGATACGGATGGATTTTGAGTTCATAAGAGAAATATCCTAGGTATTCGAAGAACAGTCAACTTAGTCTTAAGCTTTAAAGCTATCATTGAACTAAACATTAAAAGATGAGACAGCATTAGCCAGTTGGAGGGTGAGGGTAGTGGAAGAGGGAAAGAGTTATGAGTAATTACAAAGGAATTCAAGAATAGAGATGAAAATCTGTACCCTTGAAAGTGGAAGTTAGTCCCTCAGTCATGCCTGACTCTTTGTGACCCTGTGGACCGCAGCCTCCCAGGCTCCTCTGTCCACAGAATTCTCCAGGCAAGAATACTGGAGTGGGTTACCATTTCCTTCTCCAAGGGATCTTCCCAACCCAAGGATCAAACCCAGATCTCCCACATTGCAGGTAGACTCTTTACTGTCTGAGCCACCAGGAAAGCATTGAGTAATTATTAAAAAATTAATTGGGTAATCATTACCCTTGGGTAATTTTTTAAAAAATCAGAGAGTAAGTACAGGAAGGGAGGGAGAAACCATATAAAATTAACAAAAGCTAACATTTTTATAGACATACTGTTGTAAATATTTAGTAAAAGTCACTCAGCTAATTTAGAGCAGATCTATTTTCAAACCCAGGAAGTGTGGTTCTAAAACTCATTCTCATAACCAACAGGCCATGCTGCCTTTCCAGGAAGCCCTTATATGCTACATTAAGGAGCCTGAACCTTGTCTTCTAGGACATGATGAACCACAGGGTCATATGCAAGGAAATACGACAGTCAATGTTGTATTTTAGTTATAGCATCCAGTGGTTGTGGTAAACATAACCTGGAGGAGAAGCACACTGGAAATATTAATTAGAGAGCTTTGGTAAGAGATAATGAAGACGTGACTTAAAGCAGCGGTGGTAAGAATAAGAAGAGGTAGATTTGGAAAGTACTTAATAGGAAATAGACCTGGGATTTCTTTTTCTAAAAAGTTAAAGAGAGATTATTATCAAGTTTATTTAAATCAATATGGGCATATACAGCATGTAACCTAATGATTATTTTGTTGAACAATACATGCAACTTATTAAACTAATCATAACTTGTCAGCTTCTTCTTTACTAGTTTTATATGCCTTGGCTTATAGTATCAATGGACTTCCCAGGTGATGCTAGTGGTAAAGATCTCACCTGCCAATGCAGGATATGTAAGAGAGGTGGGTTCAATCCCTGGGTTGGGAAAATCCCCTGGAGGAGAGCATGGCAATCCACTCCAATATTCTTGCCTGGAGAATCCCATGAATAAAGGAGCCTGGTGGGCTATAGTGCATGGGGTCACAGTCAGACACGACTGAAGTGACTTAGGATATGTACACACGCATAGTATCAATATCAACTAATAATCAAAACACCTGTGTGTGTGCGTTCTCAGTCGCTCAGTTGTGTCTAATGCTTTGCAACCCAATGGACTGTACCCCACCAGGCTTCTCTGTCCATGGAATTTTCCAGGAAAGAATACTGGAGTGGGTTGCCGTTTTCTATTCCAGAGGATCTTCCCAACCTGGTGATCAAATCCATGTCTCCTAAATCTCCTGCATTAGCAGGTAAATTCTTTACCACTGGGCCACCGGACATCTAACTATACATAAAAATAACTACTAATTGGTACTAAAGGAGAGAATCATGTGTTTGAGAAATTTCTCGATCTGTTGCTCTATTTAAAAGTAAGTCTTCCATATTATAATACACCTATGTACTTCTGCCATTAAATCTCCAAAATATCAAATTATTTTGTCAGAAGCTTGCCCAGAGAGAAGTATTGCTTCTCCAGTGCTCACAAAATAATCCTCTCTTCACTTCATCACTTTCTACCTAATTTCCTACTTATGATAGGAAATATTTAAAACCACAATGAGTTAGAAATTATCTGTGAAGTCTGAACAGAAAATTAGTTTTACAAGTGTTTCAGTTAGGACTGGTTAGCTTATACTAAGCTAACAAATACCCCAAATCTCTGTGGTTTAAAATTACAAATGATTGTTTCTCAAAAAGCTGTGCACCCACAGCAGGTTGACTGTGGCTCTTCACCGTGGAGGGATGTACTGGGAGGCTCCTGAAAATAACCTCTATTTGAAACATCTTTGTTACTGTGCAGAGGGAACACCATCACTTGCTGGCTCTTAGAACATCTGCTTGTAAGAGACTCATGTCACTTCCACTCTATTTTATTGGAGAAAGCAAGTGCCACGCCTGAAATCAACAGAATAGAAAAGGATAATCCTGCCTATGTAAAAGTAGTAAATATTTGTAAACAGTATCCCATGTACCCATTGCCTTCAACAGCATAATCAAAGATGAGTACATAGCTCAGTAAACAAGAGCAATAAAGAAAATAATTTCTGAGCAAAATTTAAAGGTACAGAAAATGTGTTCATGCAGTTGATTGCATTTTAACCAAATAAAGACACTTTTGGACAGTATGATCACTAAACTTAGCTCCACAGAAGAATATCTTTCCGCAGACCCACAGAACATCTAAAAACTATGGTTGAAGAAATGAGACAGACTTTGGTCTGTGTTCTTCTGTGATAGCTATAGACACTTGTTGGTTTTGCCTTCCTGACAACCTTCGCATTTTTTGAAAACAGAACCCTAATTTTTATTTGGAGGGCTTCCCAGGTGTCACTAGTGGTAAAAGAATCTGCCTGCCAATGTTGGAGATATAAGAGACGTGGGTTTGATCCCTGGATCGAGAAGATCCCCTGGAGAAGGGAGTGGCACTCCACTGAGTATTCTTGCCTGGAAAATTCCATGAGCAGAGGAGCCTGGCAGGCTACTGTCCATGGGTCACAAAGAGTCAAGACACGACTGAGCGGCTGAGCACACATACACTTTTTATTTGGAAAATGGTCCCTCTCACATTCTTTGCTCTGGTGACACAGTCAATGGTACCCACTCACTCACAACTCTTACCTCCCAAAGCTCAGCTGATGAATATGCCTCAAACTTACCTAATGTCACGTCACCTCATGGGAATGCATATCATAAAGAGAGAGATCCAAGGTTGCGAAGAAACTGGAGTTGTACTAAGCTGAATTAAGCTGTCCTTAATTCCTACTAGATAGCCTCATCATTCAACTTTTTCCTCAAATCTACAATAATCAGTATCCCTCCAGTAAACCCCCTTTTTGATTTAGTTCATTGGAATTGGTTTCTATTGTTCACAAACAAAACCTAGAATTGATATGATGGGTATCCAGCTAAGATACTGCAGAGCAACAAATATTGTTTGATTCCACTTGTACAAGATACCTAGAATAGTCAAGTTAATAGAATCCGGAAGTGCAATAGTAGATGACAGGGTCAAGGGGTCAGAGGGGAGGGAGGGGGAATGGGGAGTTAGTGTTTAATGGGGACAGAGTTTCAGTTTAGCAAGGTGAAAAATTTGGGAAACAATGAGTGGTGAGAGCTACACAATAGGAATGCACATAGCGCCACTGAACCATACAGTCAAATATAGTCAAAATAGTATGTTTCATGTTATGTGGATTTTACCACAATGAAAAAAAATTTTTTTTAAGTTACTTTAGGGGGTGGTCCAAAGATGGTGCAGGAATAGGATGGGGAGACCACTTTCTCCCCCACAAATTCATCAAGAGATCGTTTGAATGCTGAGCAAATGCCACAAAACAACTTCGGAACACTGGCGGAGGACACCAGGCACCCAGAAAGGCAGCCCATTCTCTTCGGAAGGAGGTAGGACAAAATGTAAAAGACAAAGAGACAAAGAGTTAGGGACAGAGACCCATGCTGGGGAGGGAGTCGTGAAGGAGGAGAAGTTTCCAAACAGCAGGACCCCCTCTCACTGGCAGGTCTGTGGGGAGTTTTGGAATCTCAGAGGGCAACATAACCAGGAGAAAAAAAAAAAAAAAAAATACTGCAG
>NW_011494800.1:3126028-3130762 GCF_000754665.1 Bison bison bison | reverse complement strand
ATCATTTTGCACACAGCCTTCAGTTACTTTCAGTTGTTTACGCATATACTCATGTACCCATAAAAGTATATACTGTATCAATATCATTTTGTGAGTGGTTCATTTTATTACATATTTTGCAACTTACTGTTTTACTGAATTGTTATTGTTCCTAGGAATAGATGTTTATGCAAGTGTCAAGGAAGATCATATTTATTCCCAGGTTTATCAGACATGAAAAACCTCTGGAATATAAGGCTAAATAAAAAGAGTTTATAATTGGTTTCAGTCACTGTCACTTTGGGGTTTTCAATTATTTTTAACTAAGTGTTAACTTCTCAGTCATGTCCAACTCTTTGTGACCCCATGGACTATAGCTCTCCAAGGCTCTTTTGTCCATGGAGTTCTTCAGGCAAGAATACTGGGGTGGGTAGCCATTTCCTTCTCCAGGGTATCTTCCTGACACAAGTCTCCTGCATTGCAGGTAGATTCTTTACCATCTGAGCCACCAGGGAACCCCTATTTCTAACTAAACTTAATCTAAACTGATACTTTCACCATATGAAATGCTCACTCTTTCAACAAAGATGTTGTTGTGGGATTGGCTTGATGATCAAATTAGACTTTAACCTAATCTGTAATATACTGAAGATATCCCAGGAGACTGCACAATTTATCTAATTAAAATGAATTGCTTTTTAAATAGTCAAAATGTTAAGTATTTAAAATGGAAACATGAGATAATGGAAATCAAACTGAAATATAAGACAGGACATCAGTCTTTAATTCTTATTCACTTACCAACTGATTAGTCCAAGTCATCAAGTTTTTCTAAACCTGGGTTTCATGATGAGTTGAATAATCTCTAAGTAGCCTAGCAGCTGTATGTGTTAGTTGCTCAGTTGTGTCCAACTCTTTGCAACCCCATGGACTGTAGCCCATGAGATTCCTCTGTCCATGAGATTCTCCAGGCAAGAATACTAGAGTGGGTAGCCGTTCCCTTCTCCAGGGGATCTTCCTGACCCAAGGATCAAACCCTGGTCTCCTACATTGCAGGCAGATTCTTTACCATCTGAGCCACCAGGGAAGCCTTAAACTTTTAATTTAAAATGATCATACTCCATCATCAAGCACCAAACATCATTTATTTATAATAAGTTTAAGAAATGTGACTGCCACACTGACAATACATGAAGACCATATTGTTCCTTTTTAATATTATTCAAGTCTTACATACACAGACTTAACATCATTTCTTATAACCTCTATGAGGAAGATAATAGTATTTTTGTTATACTAGGAACAGAGAGGATACAGTCTAAAAGCCCTAAGCTATTTGCAGCAGGGTAAAAAAAAGTTATATAAATAATCAATTATTATAACATGCTACATCTGAGAACCTGAAACTTCTCAGCAAGAAGAAATACTGGGAAAGAAAGGTAATACAGAGTGTGTGGTAAGGAATTCTTAAATCTTTAACATGATTTACTCTTACTTAACTAGATTTATTTAACAGTCAGTGACCTGAGAAACCTTGCTTAAATAAATATTACAAAAGGAGTCACTTCCTTAAGAAGTGAAGTATTTCTGTTACAAAATCTGAGGGTTATAAGTTTTAAAAAGGCAAACACTCCATCTATGTTGTTTACACTCCACCACACTTTCAAAATAGGCTAAAAGTCATATGTATGAGTTAATTTTTACCAACCTTATTTAATCATTAGCTAAATGTATTTATATAATTCTACATGAATGATTCTAAATATATTCTTAATCCTCAAAAATTAAGCCACTGGTTTTATGATTTAATTATGTTGTTTAAATAACCCACATTCACATTTTATATTTCTAGAATTTATATCCAGCTCATTAGTACTTGTTTGAAAATATGTTTTTTTTTTGTTTGTTTAAAAGGATGTTTTTGTATATTTGGTTTAGAAACATTAAGTGCAGAGTAAAGTAAAAAATAGTAAATGGGTAAAATATTTATTATAAAAACTCTATAATATTATCTTCTTTAGACACAAGCACACTAATTTATGAAAGAGCAGTTTTTCATGGGTAGCTTTATTTCCCATGATAAGTTTACTGAGAAAATGATTTGTAAGTATGTGTATTTGTACGGTCTCAAATAATACAACTTTGATTTTTTAAAGGCCAAAATAGAAAAAAAGTTGTTGGCAAACTTGATTAAAAAATACATAATTTCAATTAAAACAATGTGTGAATTTTTAGATAATTCATTTGAGTGTTTCAGTATGAAATGTTTTTACAGTACTTTAACATAGTCTTTTACTTTGTCAGGGAGAGATGATTCTGTACTTTTCCAGGACAACACGATATATTTTGCTTTAGTCCTTTGCATAAATTAGGAGAAGAAAAATCTTAGTTTCCCCTAAATAAAGTGTTTTATAACTATCTTTTAATTGGTAAACCCTCACTTTCCTTTCCTCAATGTATCATTGTATATTTGCAGGGGATCTTCCCCACCCAGGGGTCAAACCCACATCTCCTGCATTACAGGCATCTGAGCCACCAGGGAAGCCCAATAGTCAGCTCAGACTACCATAACAAAATACTATGGAATTTACCATACCATAGACTGGGTGGCTTCAATAATAGAAATGTATCATGTTCTGTACATCAGAAGTCTGAAGTTGGGGTACCAGCACGTTCTGTACCTGAGGAGCGCTTCCTTTAGCCTGCACCTGGCTGCCTTCTCATTGGGTCCCCCACAGCAGAGACAGAACAAGAGCAAATTCTCTGGTGTCTCTTCTTATGTGAACACTAAACCAATCACGAATGCTCAGCCATCAGAATCTCCTCTAAACCTAATTACCTCTCAAAGGTCAGTCCCCAAATACCATCCCACTGGGGGTTAGGGTTTCAACATATGACTTGGTAGGGTCAAGTGGGGTGGATGGGGTACACAATTCTATTTATAGCATGGTTTTTTCCTCTCTTCAGAATTCATTTCCCACCTTTTTTCTTGCAATATTCTGTCTTGCTTGTCTTATCACTTCTTTGGTACAACTTGGAGCTATTTCAGATTTTCTTTTATCCTATGGAGAATGTTAGCAAGTTTTAGCTCTTGAGAGAGCAACCCCACGTCCAAGGAGCAGTGGCTGCGCGGGCGCAGGAGGGCCAAGAGGAGCCACTCCACGTTCAAGGTCAGGAGGGGCAGCAGTGAGGAGATACCCCTCGTCCAAGGTAAGAGAACCCAAGTAAGACGGTAAGTGCTGCAAGAGGGCATCAGAGGGCAGACACACTGAAACCATAATCACAGAAAACTAGTCAATCTAATCATAGGGACCATAGCCTGGTAAACCAATGAAACTAAGCCATGCCCTGTGGGGCCACGCAAGACGGGCGGGTCATGGTGGAGAGGTTTGACAGAATGTGGTCCACTGGAGAAGGGAATGGCAAATCACGTCAGTATTCTTGCCTTGAGAACCCCATGAACAGTACGAAAAGGCAAAATGATAGGATACTGAAAGAGGAACTCCCCAGGTCAGTAGGTGCCCAATATGCCACTGGAGATCAGTGGAGAAATAACTCCAGAAAGAATGAAGGGATGGAGCCAAAGCAAAAACAATACCCAGTTGTGGATGTGACTGGTGATAAAAGCAAGGTCTGATGCTGTAAAAAGCAATATTGCATAGGAACCTGGAATGTCAGGTCCATGAATCAAGGCAAATTGGAAGTGGTCAAACAGGACATGGCAAGAGTGAACGTTGACATTCTAGGAATGAGCGAACTGAAATGGACTGGAATGGGTGACTTTAACTCAGATGACCATTATATCTACTACTGCGGGCAGGAATCCCTCAGAAAAAATGGAGTAGCCATCATGGTCAACAAAAGAGTCTGAAATGCAGTACTTGGATGCAATCTCAGAAACAACAAAATGATCTCTGTTCGTTTGCAAGGCAAACCATTCAATATCACAGTAATCCAAAACTATGCCCCAACCAGTAATGCTGAAGAAGCTGAAGTTGAATGGTTCTATGAAGACTTACAAGACCTTTTAGAACTAACACCCAAAAAAAGATGTCCTTTTCATTATAGGGGACTGGAATGCAAAAGTAGGAAGTCAAGAAACACCTGGAGTAACAGGCAAATCTGGCCTTGGGATATGGAATGAAGCAGGGCAAAGGCTAATAGAATTTTGCCAAGAGAAAGCACTGGTCATAGCAATCACCCTCTTCCAAGAACACAAGAGAAGACTCTACACATGGACATCACCAGATGGTCAACACTGAAATCAGACTGATTATATTCTTTGCAGCCAAAGATGGAGAAGCTCTATATACAGTCAGCAAAAACAAGACCAGGAGCTGACTGTGGCTCAGATCATGAATTCCTTATTGTCAAATTCAGACTTAAATTGAAGAATGTAGGGAAAAATCACTAGACCATTCAGGTATGGCCTAAATCAAATCCCTTGTGATTATATAGTGGAAGTGAGAAATAGATTTAAGGGACTAGATCTGATAGATAAGAGTGCCTGATTAACTATGGACTGAGGTTCGTGACTTGTACAGGAGACAGGGATCAAGACCATCCCCATGGAAAAGAAAGCAAAAAAGCAAAATGGCTGTCTGGGGAGGCCTTACATATAGCTGTGAAAAGAAGAGAAGCGAAAAGCAAAGGAGAAAAGGAAAGATATAAACATCTGAATGCAGAGTTCCAAAGATAGCAAGAAGAGATAAGAAAGCCTTCCTCAGCGATCAATGCAAAGAAACAGAGCAAAAC
>NW_011494800.1:3125402-3125928 GCF_000754665.1 Bison bison bison | reverse complement strand
TCAGTGGAGAAATAACTCCAGAAAGAATGAAGGGATGGAGCCAAAGCAAAAACAATACCCAGTTGTGGATGTGACTGGTGATAAAAGCAAGGTCTGATGCTGTAAAAAGCAATATTGCATAGGAACCTGGAATGTCAGGTCCATGAATCAAGGCAAACTGGAAGTGGTCAAACAGGACATGGCAAGAGTGAACGTTGACATTCTAGGAATGAGCGAACTGAAATGGACTGGAATGGGTGACTTTAACTCAGATGACCATTATATCTACTACTGCGGGCAGGAATCCCTCAGAAAAAAATGGAGTAGCCATCATGGTCAACAAAAGAGTCTGAAATGCAGTACTTGGATGCAATCTCAGAAACAACAAAATGATCTCTGTTCGTTTGCAAGGCAAACCATTCAATATCACAGTAATCCAAAACTATGCCCCAACCAGTAATGCTGAAGAAGCTGAAGTTGAATGGTTCTATGAAGACTTACAAGACCTTTTAGAACTAACACCCAAAAAAAGATGTCCTTTTCATTA
>NW_011494800.1:3124507-3125118 GCF_000754665.1 Bison bison bison | reverse complement strand
TAAATCAAATCCCTTGTGATTATATAGTGGAAGTGAGAAATAGATTTAAGGGACTAGATCTGATAGATAAGAGTGCCTGATTAACTATGGACTGAGGTTCGTGACTTGTACAGGAGACAGGGATCAAGACCATCCCCATGGAAAAGAAAGCAAAAAAGCAAAATGGCTGTCTGGGGAGGCCTTACATATAGCTGTGAAAAGAAGAGAAGCGAAAAGCAAAGGAGAAAAGGAAAGATATAAACATCTGAATGCAGAGTTCCAAAGAATAGCAAGAAGAGATAAGAAAGCCTTCCTCAGCGATCAATGCAAAGAAACAGAGCAAAACAACAGAATGGGAAAGACTAGAGATCTCTTCAAGAAAATTAGAGATACCAAGAGAACATTTCATACAAAGATGGGCTCGATAAAGGACAGAAATCATATGGACCTAACAGAAGCAGAAGATATTAAGAAGAGGTGGCAAGAATACACAGAATAACTGTACAAAAAAGATCTTCATGACCAAGATAATCCCGACGGTGTGATCACTCACCTAGAGCCAGACATCCTGGAATGTGAAGTCAAGTGGGCCTTAGAAAGTATCACTATGAACAAAGCTAGTGGAGGTGATG
>NW_011494800.1:3123665-3124316 GCF_000754665.1 Bison bison bison | reverse complement strand
ATCTATTTCTGCTTTATTGACTATGCCAAAGCCTTTGGCTGTGTGGATCACAATAAACTGTGGAACATTCTGAAAGAGATGGGAATACCAGACCACCTGACCGGCCTCGTGAGAAACCTATATGCAGGTCAGGAATCAACAGTTAGAACTGGACATGGAACAACAGACTGGTTCCAAATAGGAAAAAGAGTATGTCAAGGCTGTATATTATCACCCTGCTTATTTAACTTATAGGCAGAGTACATCATGAGAAACGCTGGGCTGGAAGAAGCACAAGCTGGAATCAAGATTGCCAGGAGAAATATCAATAACCTCAGATAGGTAGATGACACGACCCTTATGGCAGAAAGTTAAGAGGAACTAAAAAGCCTCTTGATGAAAGTGGAGAGTGAAAATATTGGCTTAAAGCTCAACATTCAGAAAACGAAGATCATGGCATCTGGTCCCATCACTTCATGGGAAATAGATGGGGAAACAGTGGAAACAGTGTCAGACTTCATTTCGGGGGGCTCCAAAATCACTGCAGATGGTGACTGCAGCCATGAAATTAAAAGACGCTTACTCCTTGGAAGGAAAGTTATGACCAACCTAGATAGCATATTCAAAAGCAGAGACATTACTTTGCCAACAAAGGTCCGTCTAGTCAAGGCT
>NW_011494800.1:3116038-3123521 GCF_000754665.1 Bison bison bison | reverse complement strand
TTGGCAAAGACTCTGATGCTGGGAGGGATTGGGGGCAGGAGGAGAAGGGGACGACAGAGGATGAGATGGCTGGATGGCATCGCTGACTCGATGGACATGAGTCTGAGTGAACTCTGGGAGTTGGTGATGGACAGGGAGGCCTGGCATGCTGCAGTTCATGGGGTCGCAGAGTCAGACACCCTAGCAACTGAACTGAACTGAACTGACCTCTTGAGATATGCTAGATTAAGTTACGACAGACAATTATTTGTTCCTCTCCAGCTATCTTTAGCAAGGTGCAAGCAATTTCAAGTCATGTAACCACAAAAAATTTTAAAAAGCCCAAATGACAGACCATAGGAATTTGCCTCAAATAGCCTAGAGAAAAACTTTCTGTTTTTTATCTTGAATGTGAATTTAAACAATAATATACTCATTATAGGATATATGCGAAATATAACTAACAAACATAAAAACAGCATAAAACTTAAATATAGAGTTAACCAATTATTTCAAAGCCAACCCCTGTAACTTATCACCAAGTCAAGAAACAGAGCAATGACAACGGTCTAGAACTCCGATTATTCCTTCCTGCTCACTACTCCATCTCCCATCACCACCATCACCAAAGGTAACCACTTTCTCACTCTAATGAAATCCACTCCCTTGCTTTTGGCTTATATGTCTTCAACTTTCATGATCACCATTTGCTTTTATCACGTAAGTATCACTGTACCCCCTAGACAATATAGTTTAATTTGCCTGTTTTTGAAGTTTCTACAAATGGTATCATGAAGTATGTGTTTTTCAAATTTTGTTTCTTTTCATTAACATGTTTGTATGTTCCACACATCTTGATGCTTGTGGTTGACTCTCATTTTCACTGAATTCTTTTATATTAACACACAACTATTTATTTACCATTTTTATTAACATAGACCTCAAAGTTGTTTCTCCTTTGGGTCTATTATAAACCAGAATTTCCTGTACATGTGTCCTGAGCAGAAATTTCTCTAAGAAATGTAGCTAGCAGTGGAATACCTGTGTTGTAGGGTATTTGTAACTTTAACTTTACAAAACAATGCCAACTCCTTTCCAAAACAGTTGAACCAACTGACACTACCATTACCAGAAAATGAGGTTCCTTCTGATCCACATGAACATGAGAGTTCCTTTTTATCCTCATCACTCCCCAAATGTATTTTAGGAGTTTTTAAATTTTTTTTATTTTAATTGGAGGCTAATTACTTTACAATATTGTATTGGTTTTGCCATACATTGACATGAATCCGCCACGGGTGTACATGTGTTAACCCCCCTCTCACCTCCCTCCCTAGATCATCCCTCTGGTAACCCAGTGCACCAGCCCCGAGCATCCTGTATCATGCATCGAAGCTGAACTGGTGATTCGTTTCACATATGATAATATACATGTTTCAATGCCACTCTCCCAAATCATCCCACCCTCGCCCTCTCCCACAGAGTCCAAAAGACTGTTCTATACATCTGTGCCTTTTTTGCTGTCTTGCATACAGGGTTATTGTTACCATCTTTCTAAATTCCATATATATGTGTTATTATACTGGAGTTTTTCATATCAAGTAATTTGGTGTGTTTGTACTGTCTTGTCATGCCTTTAATTTGCTTTCCCCTGATTACTTTTATGTTTCATATGTACATACTTTTATGTCTGATCTACATGTCCTCTGAATAACAGAAGGAATACCAGAAAATGTATAGAAGGGGAAAAAAGCAACCGGTGAACAATTTCAAGTCCTTTCCTTTGAGTATAAATTCAATAGGCGAATCTACTTTTAATACCAAGGGATAATTTTCTGAAGATTCAAAAGGAAAAAAACAGTGGAGCTAAATCCAGTGTGTGGTTTTTGAGTCTCTTGTATTTTCTTGTAATCTATTCTTGGTGGCTTTTCTTTCTTTTCTTCAAATGTAATTGAAACAATGTTCCTTAGGAGTCAGGTCAGTCAGGATTGCATTTAGAGAGATTTATGAATACAGATGGGAAACGGCAACCCACTCCAGTATTCTTGCCTGGAGAATCCCAGGGAAGGGGGAGCCTGGTGGGCTGCCGTCTATGGGGTCGCACAGAGTCGGACACGACTGAAGCGACTTAGTAGCAGCAGCAGCAGCATTAATGCAGAACTTTTACATTACATACTATGATTTCCATAGAATTTCCAGGAGGTCATCAATTTATATTCTAATAACTTTCAGAAAAGGAGTAGAATACTTGAGGAATGAGGTTCATTTATTGGTGAGAAGGAATGAGAATCAAATTTCCGTTAGGAAGATGAATGGCACCACCTTCCCACCCTTTTCTGTGTGAAAGAGTTTTTAAGTTATCAAACGTACAGTAAAGCTCTCAACATCTCTGGGAAAAACTTTAACTGTCAGAAGCACACAGACGAAAGACGAGAAGTGCTAACACGCACGCTGGACAGCTGTTTCTTTTCATTTTCTATTTTGAGGAAAACCCAAGTGGGAGTCCTGAAATCTGTGGTATCTGACATCAAACTCCACTCCCCCTGGAGGAAAACTTGTGCTTTTCTTTGAAGGGACAAAATGGTTTGGCTTCTGTGTGAGAAAGCATCAATGGATTCCTCATTTCTTGGTAACTTTGGCAAATTTATCGAGATAGTTCTTAAATATGGTAGGTTAAGATGTTCTCACACTTTGAGGGGAGAAAAAAGACAACTTAGAGAGGAAATAAAAGTTCTTAGTTTCTGAATGTGTTCGCTTTTCTATAAACATTAAAATATAACTTCACTTTCACTCTCCTCTGAGAGGCAGCTAAATCTTTTATCTGGTTTGAAATATACTCCCTGATCTCCTGGTTATATTTATACAAGCCAATTAGAAAACAGAAAGCAAGGAAAATAACCCCGTGTTTGATATACTAGCCTTTAAACTCTCTTCAGGCATCCGTCTTACTGCTTTACATCATAAAAATATTATTTACATTTACAATAGAACACGGAGGTCGATCATGCACACGAGGCTTTAGAAAGTCGAAGGTCTTGAGGCTCAACATCTTGATGCTATTTATACCTAGTCTCCATGTGTGTGTCTCTTGTTAATAATGTTTGAAAAATTCTATATAAGGTGGAAGACAATCTGATATGATGAAATTCCAGGGGGCAACTACTCACCAGAGAAAAGCAGTCTAAGCAGAAAAGCCACGCTGCATTTCTCAACAACCATATGAGGCAGGTAGAGACTTTCAAGCATCAAGACAGTGTGTACTTAAAGCAGAAGAGTATACAGATGAGGGGGATACAGTAGGAGGGGGTATACAGAAGGAGAGGAGTATCCATGTGGGACCTCGGGGAGAAAGATACCCAAAGAAGGCTGTTAGGAAGCCTTGGTTCCTGTTGTCCCCTGTATGAACCTCTGTGTTACCCTTTCAATAAGAATTGCAGCACTGGGATATAATTCTGACCTTTAGTGACAAAGAAGAGTTTAGAAAAGATGGGACAGCATTAGAATGGGGAAGGAGGAGAGAGAGAGAGAGAGTCAGAGAGAGAAATAAGTATCCTAAACTGCTATGCTAAGGAAGATTCAGCAAAGCTCTAAGTCCTTGAACCAAAGTTAGCCAATAAAGAGTTATGGCTCCCAGAAATGGATCCACGCTTAATATTCCTGCCACACTCAGTCACTGGGGGAAAGCAGCCTATGGCAGGTGTGGCATGGGTGCAAATGGACAGCAGGTTTCAAAGAACATCTGATGGGGCCCTCAATGAGTTACACTCCTTATACAAGGTGCCTTGTTCTTACAATCAGTCTCCTTCCATCCAAAAGCAAAAATCCTGAAGTTCAAAAACACCATCATAATAAATCATTTTTATTGTTGTTCAGTTACTAAGTTGTGTCCGACTCTTTGTGACCTCATGGACTGTAGCCTACCGGGTTCCTCTGTCCATGGGGTTTCCCAGGCAAGAATACTGGAGTGGGCTGTCATTTTCTTCTCCAAGGGATCTTCCTGATGCACGGATTGAACCTGTGTCTCTTGTATTGCCAGGTGGGTTCTTTATCACTGAACCACCAGGGAAAGAGCTAATATCTCATTCGCTTTATCATAGAGTCCCAAATAAAACTTATTATCATAAGTTTTATGATAATAAAACTTTTATGATAAGTTTTATGATAATTATCATAAGCCAATATTATCAACAATATGCTTTGAAAATACTTTAAGGTGCAAATGCAAATCTTTTTTTTTTTCCATTTAAGCTATATCCCACTAGGGACATATGACCAGATAACTGTGTTTTAAAGTCACCACACTTGGGAACTTCCTTGATGGTCCACTGGCTAAGACTCCACGCTTCCACTACAGAGGGTGCAAGTTGGATCCCTGGTTAAAGAATTAGCATCCTGCATGATACTCAGCATGAGTAAGAAATTTTAAAATTAACAAAAAAATAAAGTCCCCACACTTGAAAAAGATACCTTCTTTGTAACTGTGATCCCAGTTACATACACAATTAGGTTCATTTATTAATTTTATTTAAGTCTTTAAGATATATAAAATTTTTCTTTATAATTATAGAAAATATTCTTAGAATACTAAAGTCAAATCTACAATGTAGAGATTTTAAAGAAGCCTAGCTTGCATCTTCCTTAGTTTTTTTCTATCCTGTTCTATTCCCTCCCTTCTATACAGATCCTCAATTTAAACAAAAGGATTGACTTGATATTGCTTTTTTAATTGCTATTTTTCAAAGATAAGCATATCTATCTATTATCTTGCCAGCTTTATATTTATTTTGTAAATAGTAGCATCTTATACCCATTTATCTCAACTTTTCTTTTTCACTTACATTACAGTCAGAAAATTACGACATAGTAGTAAGAGACATTGTTAGTCCTTTCTTAGGTGCATAGTACTCTACTATATGGATATATTCCAGTACAGTCGCTTGGCTACTGATGGTCATTTGGGTTGCCCCCTCTTATTTACTAAGACAAATACTGCTTTAATGTATAGCTTTGGGCATTGGTCATTCATATTTTTGCCAGTATATTTTTAGGATAAATTCCTAGGTGTAGAATTCCTGGTTAAAGAATAAATGAATATTTTATTTTGTTAAATATTATCAAACTCTCCTTCAATGGGTGGGCCATTCGGTAGTCCTTTCTGTCATTTATAAGAATATTATTTACAAGTTTCTGCATACTCTCATCAACAAAGTATATTCCAAAGCTTTTAGGTTTCTGCTGATTTCATAGGTGAGAAACTAACAGTACATTTTTTTGTATTTATCTTATTATAAACAAAAGCGAACATATTTTCATATGTTTGCATTTCCTCATTTGATGAAGGATCAAAACAGGAAAAGACAGCTCGTGTAGTAAAGTTATATTTTGACATCTAAATTTTGAATCTCTTCATCTGTCTCTCCCTATGCTCCAATCAAGATGTGCAGTTTTCCAAATACACTAATCATAAAGTATTTGTCTAGACCACTGGTTTTTAAAAGACTTACTGGACATTTTTCAAAATGGCAAAATAGCATCTTCTATCCTACATAATCATATGCTTTGTGCTCATGCCATCCTTCTCAACAGGAGTAGTCTGTTTTCTCCACCTCTTTGAACCTGATTATTCTGAACAATGGAATACAGGGAAGTAACACTGTACCAGTTCTAATTACCAGACAGTAACTGAACTGGCATCTTCTCCCCATCTCTCTTGGAACATACTATCTTAGAAGCCAACTGCTATGTGAGCCAACTACACTTAAGACATCCATGCTGTGAAAAGCCCAAGTCACATGGAGAAAACCTGAAGCAGGAGCTGCCACTTGGAGAGAAGGAGAGAGACAGACAGACACTGGTAGACAGAATACTGAGGCATAAGCATATCAGTGAAGAGGCCATGTTGGAAGTGGACCCTCTAACTCCAGCCGCCGCAGAGTCTATTGAGCAAGGACCAGATTTCCAGACGAGCCCTTCCTGAAGTTTTGACTCACAAAACTGTGAGCAAAACAAAGCAGATATTTAAAGCTGTGGTGTGCTTTGCATAAAAAGAGATAATCATAATATATATTTACTTAGAAGATGTGGAATGAAATTTATTTCCTATGGAAAAATATAAACCTTTATGTTTATGCTCCAAATAAATGATTCTTACATTCAGGGAATGGAAAGACACATTTTATTTTCATTTACTTTTCATTGCATAAATTTGTCTACCATTCATAACTGGCTATTCATTCACACATGCTCTAAGAATAAAGCTACTAGATGTAGTAATAAACTCTTGTTCAAAATGTATTTAAATTTTTGTAAAGTCAGCTTTCATGTTAGCAAAATATTTCCCTTTTTCCATAATTCTTTTTCTCTCTAGAGCTTCCTTTGTAATATTCTAGACCATACAAATACTTAGGAGACATATTAAAAGACTTTAAAGTCTAGATAATAAAATAAACCACTCACTTCCAATAAAAAGCACTATGGTCCATGCTATTCTGGTTGGGACTTTCACCTGGCTGGCTCAGAGTTGGTGGCATAATTATATATATTTTAGGAAAATATTTAACAGGTCAGGGCCAGGTAAAAGATATTTTTGTTTTTTTATTTCCAATTGTAGGCACTGTCTACTTCATTGAAAGCAGAGTCTATTTGACCTGACCTACTTGCTGTCATGTCTTACAGACTGTAGCCCACCTTTGTCCATGGGATTTTCCTGGCAAGACTACTGGAGTGGGTTGCCGTTTTCTCCTCCATGAGATCTTCCTGACCCAGGGATTAAACCCACTGTCTTGCATTGCAGGAAGATATTTTACCACTCAGCCATTAGGGGAGTCCAGAATCTATTTATATTTCCCCAATTATAAAAGTAATCAATTGTGGTAACCTGTGTTAACCAGTACCATAGTCCAATTTAAACAAGCAATATTTTAATACCTTTTATTAACTAAAGTCTCATATGTGTGTGCTCAGTCACTTCAGTCATGTCCAACTCCTTGTAACTCTATTGACTGTGCCTGCCAGACTCCTCTGACCATGGGATTTTCTAGGCAAGAATACTGAAGTGGGTTTACATACCTTGCTCCAGGGAATCTTCCCAACCCAGGGATAGAACTCATGTCTCCTGCACCTCCTGCACTGCAGGCAGATTCTTTACCCACTGAGCCACCTGGGAAGCATATCACTTATTTGTTAGTTTACCCTGATAAGGAAAACAAATAGGAGTCTATCATGGTATCTGGTCCCATCACTTCATGGGAAATAGATGGGGAAACAGTGGAAACAGTGTCAGACTTTATTTTTCTGGGCTCCAAAATCACTACAGATGGTACTGCAGCCATGAAATTAAAAGACACTTACTCCTTGGAAGGAAAGTTATGACCAACCTAGATAGCATATTCAAAGCAGAGACATTACTTTGCCCACAAAGGTTCATCTAGTCAAGGCTATGGTTTTTCCTGTGGTCATGTATGGATGTGAGAGTTGGACTGTGAAGAAGGCTGAGCGCCAAAGA
>NW_011494800.1:3096994-3115938 GCF_000754665.1 Bison bison bison | reverse complement strand
GGATTTCTTTGGAAGGAATGATGCTAAAGCTGAAACTCCAGTACTTTGGCCACCTCATGAGAAGAGTTGACTCATTGGAGAAGACTCTGATGCTGGGAGGGATTGGGGGCAGGAGGAGAAGGGGACGACAGAGGATGAGATGGCTGGATGGCATCACTGACTTGATGGACATGAGTCTGAGTGAACTCTGGGAGTTGGTGATGGACAGGGAGGCCTGGCGAGCTGCGATTCATGGGGTCGCAAAGAGTCAGACATGACTCAGCGACTGATCTGATCTGATCTGATCTGATTATTTGAACAACTATTTATATCTAAATACTTCCTTGAAAGGCAAAGAATTGTATTATGTTTTTAAGTAAATTAAACAGTTACAGTTTCTTTAAAAACATTAATAGATTTTTAAAAATCTATATATAACTTAAAAGGCAAATCTTTTATACACAAAAATTCAAGTATTAGTCATGTGAAAAAGTCTTAGGTTTAGTAATAGAGGAATGTACACATAAATTTCCATGTATAAAACTAAAATCTATTCCAAGGGAAAAAAAATTTAACACAAGATATTATTTATAGTACATTTAGCTGATACCTGGACTAAAAATATATATGAATTAGAAATAACAACGTATATGTTGTCAGAATAAACATTGGTCTATCTATCATGTATTTTATTTTTAAATTAAAGATACTTTAAAAATGTGCTATCCTTTACAAGAAATAATTGGATTAGGAAGTCATTTTTTAAAGCATAGATTGTTAGCCATCTTGATATTTCTGGCATGTTGTCAGCTGAAAAATCTACTATAAAAATTTCATTGCTACTGACATAATCTAATGTATAGGAAATGTCTTTGTAAGGATCTTAATATCACATATTTTATTGTTTAATAAAATGAACAAGTAATTGTAAAAACTACACTTAGTATATGATATTTGAAACTCCACAGAGTAAATGATTTAAAAAATATTATTATTGCTCACATACTTCAATTGAACAGTTTCCATGGTTATGGGAGTTTTGGCTTACACTGGGAAGTCGACACCTGACCAAATATTGGCACAAATGTTTCAGACAGTTAACAAAGCTACCAGTGGCATGTCTCATGTCACTTACCCAGCACTAACTATATATATACATTTACATTTATATATATATATATATATATATATATGTTTCTTTATCAACTTTCTGCTAAGTTTGTAAAATGCACCACTTCCAGAAAGGGGGAAAATTATGACTGAGAAGCTCTCCTTATATGGTTATAGCATAGACCAGTATATGTGAAGAGGTAATTTTTCTTCTTTAGATTTCATACTTAGAATGTGTGTCTGTGTGTATATCTGTGTGTGTGTGTGTGTGTGTGTGTGTGTGTGTTGAGTGATACTTTAAAAGGTTTAGAAAATAGCCTATGTTATATACATTGCAATACCCTGAATCGTATGGGACATTAAGTTAGGAACTGTATTAATTTCAGGATAAGAATGGTAGGGATTAAAAGAGGAGGGATTAGAGTCAAACTCTAACTTTATTTTCAAGGTGAATAATTAATGATAGTAAATAATAAAACAAACCTATGTAGAAGCCACTTAAGATGATGATCAGTTCAGTTCAGTTCAGTCGCTCAGTCGTGTCCGACTCTTTGCGACCCCATGAATTGCAGCACGCCAGGCCTCCCTATCCATCACCAACTCCTGGAGTTCACTCAAACTCATGTCCAATAATACCCAAGAAAAAAAATCTAGAGACATTGAAGCATTAAATTGAGACACGGCTAAGAAAAAGTAAAATTGGCCTATATCAAGTGAGCCAAACCTATGCAGATAAAAGTAAATGTAAGAAAGAAAGAGTTGGATATGGTGACATAAGGTTCAGATGATTCGTCTAAAAGTGTACATGCAGTCAACATCAATCAATAAATATTAATATTGGCTAAATGCTTATTAGACACAATTTTCATGTCTTATTTATAATTTCATAGGCAATATATGTCTAAGACAATATTTAGCTCAATAAATGACTCTTGAACAGACAAAATCCACTTTGAAGGACTAATGTTACAGTGCGTAAAACTTTGTTGCTGTTGTTTAGTTGCTATGCCATGCCCCACTTTCTGTGACCCATAAACTGCAGCATGCCAGGCTTCCCTGCCCTTCACTATTCCCCAGAGTTTGATCAAATTCGTGTCTATGAATTTGGGACATGAGTTGGGGCTAAATACCCAAATTTATCTTATAAACACTCTCAGTAAATTAAAAGAAAAAATTATTCCAATTCAGAATTTAATATGAACAATTAAATTTATATGAGAGTTCAGTTACTCTTTTAAGCAGCAAATCACAAAGCACATTCAGGAAAATACTACAAGAATTTCAACAAATACAAGAGTTTTTTGGTCACCCTGCTGACAATCTATACTGTACAAGAGTATATTAAAGACACTGAAAAGTCTTATAGTAAATCTTTCTAACTTTCTTTAAACTGTGTTTCCAAAATTTATTTGACCATAGAATGAGTTTTGTCATTTCACAGAACATCTATTAATATATGTGTAACAAGTATGTGCATAAACATACAAAACATTTTTTTAGAAATGTTGTAAACATTTCAATAGTTTAATCTGGTAATGTCCTTCCCTCTCACTCTTTCAGTTCAGTTCAGTCGCTCAGTTGTGTCTAACTCTTTGCGACCCCACGGACTGCAGCATGCCAGGCTTCCCTGTCCATCGCCAACTCTTGCAGCTTGCTCAAGCTCATGTCCATCAAGTCAGTGATGCCATCCAACCATCTCATCCTCTGTTGTCCCCTTCTCCTCCTGCCTTCTATCTTTCCCAGCATCATGGTCTTTTCCAATGAGTCAGTTCTTTACATCAGGTGGCCAAAGAATTGGAATTCCAGCTTCAGCATCAGTCCTTCCAGAGCAAATTCAGGACTGATTTCCTTTAGGATGGACTGGTTTGATCTCCTTGCAGTCCAAGGGACTCTCAGGGTCTTCTCCAACACCACAGTTCAAAAGCATCAATTCTTCAGTACTCAGCTTTCTTTATAGTCCAACTCTCACATCCATACATGACTACTGGAAAAACCATCAGATCAGATCAGATCAGATCAGTTGCTCAGTCGTGTCCGACTCTTTGCGACCCCATAGCTTTAACTAAATGGACCTTTGTCAGCAAAGTAATGTCTCTGCTTTTTAATACTCTGTCTAGGTTGGTCATAGCTTTTCTTCCAAGGAGCAAGCATCTTTTAATTTCATGGCTGCATTCACCTTTACCCCCATGGAAAATGTGAAAGTCGCTCAGTCATGTCCAGCTCTTTGCAACCCATGGACTGTAGCCTGCCAGGCTCCTCTGTCCGTGGAATTCTCCAGGCAAGAATACTGGAGTGGGTTCTTCTCTAGGGGATCTTCCCCACCCAGGAATCAAACTCAGGTCTCCTGTGTTGCAGGCAGATTCTTTACCATCTGAGTCATGAGGAAGCCCATCACTCTTCACTGTCTTGCTAAGCCTCCGTCTATAATAGATCTAGAATCCATTCAACTTCCTCTACTTTGCCTCTACTTATCCTAAATCTAATACATCATCATCATTTAGTTTAATATCATATTTTAAAAAGGCCTCTTAGCTGGCATCTCTCAATTTATCTCCAGTTTTCCTCACTGAAGCCACAGTACCCTAAAAATATATGTGTCTGCATGTGTATATGTGTATGTGAGTTGCTTGCTTGCTTAAACCCTTCTAATTAATTGTTCCCTATAGAATTTAGAATAAAATATAAAGGTCACAAACCTGTTCTAAAAGCTTTGCAAGAGTCTTCTTGCCACTCTCTTCCTCTCACTACTTTGGTCGTGCTGGTCAGTGTTTAGTTCTTGACACTTGTGATGCTTTTTCCCACCTGAGATCTCCCCACGAGATATTTGCTGAAAATAACACCCAGAATTTTTTTGTCTAATTCCTGTTTATCTATAATATAACAGGTCAAATGTCACATCCTCAGAGAGCCCTTCCTGATCTCCTTTCTAATTTAGGCAATTACACAGCTTCAATGAAAGATAAGTATAGCACTTGAAAATACAGCAGATTAAAACTGAAGTTTTATTACATAAGATAGTGAGATAAGCAAACCATCACATCCCGATCAGAGTTTTAATTCACAAACAACAAACAAAAGAGATTGGTAGGGCCACAGTTCCCTTCATAGGGAAAAGACAAAACGCTGCAGTCATATACAAACTGAATTTCTTATAATCTTAGAGTTTCCATGATTAAGTACGTAGCTGGATATTTCTACATCCTCACTCTCATGACTTTTTCTTATTTTTCTTGTGAATATGCCTTCTAACCTTGATTTGCTTGTCAATCCTTGGCCAGTGGCTCAGTAGTGGCCTCGTACTTTGATAAACTATTTAGAATTCCAACCACATTATTTAAGGTTTCCCATAAATTCACATAGAATTCTTTTCTTTTTTTGGCACCTATAACATTTATTTTTGTGTTTAATTGTGAAATGTCTGTTATCTTCACTGGGCTGAATCTGATGAGATCATGAACCTTGTCTATCTTACTTAACTCTGCATACCCAATGAGTAGCACAGCGCTTCCACAAATGTCTGTGAACTGAATCAGCTACTTTTATAAAAACTAGAAGAAGAAATGTGATTATACATGCTTCCTTTAAAAAGTTATAAGTGAGGTACAATGAGTGCCAAATGAGCCTGTAGAAAAGGCATACAGTACTACACCAAAAATACCCTAAGGTTCTCGTAACTAATACAAAATGTTAAGAAGAAAAATACTCATAATATACATATGCAAATGTACATATTTAACACATTTATAACTTTGATTTAACTAACCCAACTGTCTCTTTGAAGAATGTTTAATCCTTACAATGGTCAAAACTACCAACCACAATGAAGTAATATGGAAAAAAGGAATTCAAATAAACTTAACCATGTTTATCTGGAATACACATAAACAGAGAAATTATATTTCTGCAATGTCTAAAGAAAGTTATAAAAAACAGCATGTATATTATTTCTCACAATTATCTTTCCTGTCATATGAAACATTTATTTTCTGTTCGTATTATGTCTAAATCACATAAAACAAAATCTCCATCATGTTTCTTGGAAAATGCAAAATACATTGCTAAATATCTTGGAGAAAGCAAATTTCTTTCTTAAAACAAGGTTTTCATTTGACCAGGACACAGAGATCAGAGCAAGAATTGAATCATCTGGTTCTCTGATCCTTCTCTGTGGTTAGCGGCTTTGATAATTATCAAGAATAAAAATCCCCATCAAAGAAACATGTGCGAGTTTTGCAAGAGTTGAAAAAAGTCTGTTAGACAGCTCCTTACTAGTCACTACAAAATTTCTTATACAGCATAAGAAAAAATATTTGGGCCATTTTTGGGACATTAACTCATTATTTTTAAGTTTCAAGTATACGTTATTCACTTTACATCATGGAAATAAAAGCTACATAGAGAAAATATACACTTCATCATTCTTATTTGAACCAGAGGTTTTCAGCTTGCTATCCATGGGTAAGGGTGTGCTGGATATTCTGATGTATGATCACCAGCTCTGTCTTTCTCTGTTCCACATAAACAGACTTTGTTTGGGTTTCTGGCTAAAGTTGCTCATCATAAAGAGTTGTTTTCCTTTAAATCTCTTTGTGCCATCAAAATAGTCATAAAAGTCTATATTTACAACTACAGTTTACAAGTTAATTGGCCTATTTTTGATTTCCCGTCCTTGTTTGGGGTATTGGAATTATAGAGTTTTGCGACATACTATTTGCTGAACCTGCTTACAATTTCTCCATCTCCTCATATGGTACAGTAGGTATTTATGTTTCAAAGTATAATTATTTTATTGATATTCATGTTTAATTAAAATAGGTAAAGTATACTTTCAACTATTTTTGCCTGGCTTCTCTATTTATTAAAAGAAAATTCAGGAAAATGCGAACTCCTAGAAAGTCACTGTATCTCTCAAGGTTCTTAATTGTGAATAATAGAATCCACTCTAGCAAGGTTAAGCAGAAATTAAATTAATCAAAAGATATTAGGGAGATCATATAACTTTGAAAAAGGTCAGAAATCCAGAAAAAGAAGCTACTGAAAAATACTCAATTACACTGAATTGATAGCTTTAGCAAAAACCCTATGGCCTCTGTACTTAACCAAGATATTGTGCTTTTATAGACTGCATAGTTCATATCAAAAATACTAAGACTAGATTCCAGAAACTTCTCAACCGCAGGGCCCCAAAACTAGATGCTTTACTCACCAAAAAAAAGTATCTCCAATATGCTTGATTCCCTCATCTTGGACACCTCCAAGTACAGATCTCTTGCAAATCAAGAGATTTGTAAGTTGAAGTCACATGTATGTGCTGTAGAAGCAAGAGAGGCTAAGATAATGATCCTGACTTCTACTTTGAGGAAGCATTCTCTATTTTTTGTTAATTCTATATTTGTTTATTTGTACCAAATAATCACAGAGTTAAATTAACAGCCAAACTTGTTTACATCCTCCTTGCATTCCAGCTTCTTCAGGGATATGAAAGTGATATAACAAACCCTCCAGCCAATCAAGACTCCATTCTCCCAACCATCTCTTTTACCTACCTCACACATATCAAGCCAACATTCCTCTTGTACTAAATCATGCAGAGCCAAGTACCAAAGAACTAGACAGTGTACCCATTGCCCAGAGCGTTCTGAGATTATTCAATCTAGCCAGTCTTTACTGGTTTCCCTTGCCTGCCTTTCCCACAGAAAACGTGATAAAGGCTCTCAGTCATGCTCTCCCCTTCACTCCTGCTTCTGCAACCTGACAAAACCTGCTGCTTTCCATCTGGCCCTCTGTGACATGGCAGGTCCCTTCTCTTAGAAAACATAAGTAATAAATTCTTCTTTCAAAGGCAGATGCCCCCTTGTCTGCCACCTTACCATACCTAATTAAAACAAAATCCAAGATACAAATCTTAGACCATAAGTCCAAGGCATATAATCTGAGGAACTATCCAAATATAGAACAGGTGTTTCAAAGATGTTGTAAGGCCACAAATGTGATAAACAGCCAGTACATCTACGAAGTAAGTGAGATCATTTTATTAACAGAAACTTTTCCTGTTAATTAAATTTAGTGAGAGAAATTGTAGGCAAATTTCAGCTTAGGATACTTCCTTGGAAAACCACCAATATGCCCTTTAAACTTGCCCTTGATCTGAAGATATCTTTAGAGCTGTGAGGCAATCAAAAACCTACTAAGAAAGTCACGGTGCAGAAATGTGAATGAACTCTGTTGTTTATACAAAACATGTTAAAGTACCTTAATCTAACAGTTGTAGATGATGTAGCACTCTTTCATTAGATTTTGTTAATGAAATAGTATTTATCTAATGTATCTCAGAGTAGCATAATTACAACACCTTTAAATGATACATGTATACCATGACTCAGAGTTACATAGTGGAACAATTCTTCAGATTAGCTTATTTAAAAGAGAAAAAAAAAAAAAAACTAGAGTCATTAAATCAGAGGATCTAAGAGTTCCTAACCAGGGTAGGAATCCACTTAGTGACATCCTTGAAAGGCATTAATTTGGATTCTGCAGCAAGATTTTCAATGGCAGGAAATTTCTATAGGCTATTATCCCACAGTTGAGCAGTTCTAAGAACTAGAAAATGGTTCCTGAGACAGCTGAAATTTTCCTGTGTGTAATAACCACCCAATGCTTCTACTTTATTTTCCAAAGCTCCACTGTCATGTCCAACAATCAGTTATATTTTCAACCTTGAGTATAGCTTTTCTGTGACCACCATAAAAGCCACCTCTTTATGCTTAATATCACCAGTTCCTTAATAACTTCAATATACATGGTTCTAGAGCTCACATTAGTTTGATGACCCTCCTCTGAATAATCTCCAATTTTAATTATTTCCTACAAAATAAAGTTCTCACAACTCGGAACTATACTCTGTAAGAACTTAACTAAGGCTACAATGACAAAACATTTGTGCTCGACACTTGTAAGCATGTACATCATGATTTTAACAAACAGCATACTGATTTTAACAAACCTTAAGGTCACTTTTAACTAACTGCCCAAGGCATTCAGTCATACCCACTATCAGATCAGATCAGATCAGATCAGATCAGTTGCTCAGTCGTGTCAGACTCTTTGCGACCCCATGAATCACAGCACGCCAGGCCTCCCTGTCCATCACCAACTCCAGGAGTTCACTGAGACTCACGTCCCACTATAGCACAAGGCTAAAGGAATGACTATCAAGTTGTAAATTTATCAAAACAGGAAAAGAGCTTGTTAAAATTTCTATTGCTAAGAATCAAGGTTGTCTTCCAGTGCTAATATCCCCCCTTTGCTAAGTGTCCACCAATCAGTTGTGTATTATATATTCCAACATAGGATTGGGATTGACATGAAAGTCCTCAGGCTATAGCCTCTGAAACTCAACTCTTCCCCTTTGGAAAAATGAAGAAGGATCCCCGCTCAGGTCTCTCATTCTTAGAGATAACTCTGAAAATAAAATGGCCATTCTATTCTACACCTAACATGTGGGCTGCGGGGACTAAAAATAATGAGACTTAGTAAATATGCTTCATTCTTAACTTTTTATATTTTTATGATGTGTACTTTGCTGTACTCAGGTTGAAGATGATTCCTCTCAAGTAAATAGGCAGACTCACAACCTGGCTAAACTCTGAATCTTTCTCCTCTGTCATGTACTTCTGCCCCATCATCTCATCCAGAACTGGCACAGATGGAATGAAAGTTCTCTTTTAATCCTTATTACTTTTACTGTTCAGAAATCAAGTTAAAAAACCCTGTTGATATAAATTTATTTATTTTAATTGGATGTTAAAATTGGAGGTTAAAATAAATAAATAATAAAATTTAAAAACCCTGTTGAACCTAGAATTTTTAAAAGATTTCTTGATATTCTTAAAAATTCTTTGGTTATTCCTATCATCCAAAGGTTTCAATCATTCCTAAGTTTTTTAAAAAAGGAAAAAGAATCTGTGTTCAATTAAAAATACTGATGAATATAAGTCTATTTCTCCATTGCTGCCCCTGTAATAGACTTATGGACATGGGGAAAGGGGAGGAGAGGGTAAGATGTATGAAAAGAGTAACATGGAAACTTACATTACCATATGTAAAATAGATAGCCAACGGGAATTTGCTGTATGGGTCAGGAAACTCAAACAGGGGCTCTGTATCAATCTAGAGGGATGGGATGGGGAGGGAGATGGGAGGGAGGTTCAAAAGGGAGGGGATATATGTATATCTATGGCTTATTCATGTTGAAGTTTGACAGAAAACAACAAAATTCTGTAAAGCAATTATCCTTCAATAAAAAAAATTAATTAAAAAAATACTGATGACTAAGGAATTCCATTTACTCTCTTTAAATTCGCAGATGCCATTCAAAAATTTCCTAGTGTGACTCTTAAAATATCTTTGTCCTATAAATATTTTAAAATAAAATGTCTTTATTTTAGTAACATGAGCCCATGATTTACTTTCTGAAACAAGAATTTTTTTATATTCCAGACATAAAACTATAAACTAAAATTTTTATTTTTTAATTTTTTTATATTCAACTAATTACTACTATCAGAGAAGGCAATGGCAACCCATTCCAGTACTCTTGCCTGGAAAATCCCATGGACAGAGGAGCCTTGTAGGCTGCAGTCCATGGGGTCGCAAAGAGTCGGACACGACTGAGCGACTTCACTTTTCACTTTCATGCATTGGAGAAGGAAATGGCAACCCACTCCAGTGTTCTTGCCTTGAGAATCCCAGGGAGGGTGGAGCCTGGTGGGCTGCACTATTGAACTAGATAAGGCCCAAGATAGAGTAATTCATGCTAAGCCACGTATCACCAAATCGAAACTTAACTATGCTTCCATGCTTAACTCTCTCAGAAAAGGAAGAACTAAGTTAACCACTCAACACATGTCTACTCAGCACAAGTGACCTGACCTGCCTCCAATACTTTGCTCGACCAAAAGGCAAGCTGGGCTTTCCTGGTGGCTCAGCAGTAAAGAACCCAATCAGCCTGCAATGCAGGAGATGTGGGTTCGATTTCTGGGTCAGGAAGATTCCCTGAAGAAGGAAACGGCAACCCACATCATGGAGAATTTCATGGACAGAGAAGCCTAGTGGGCTACAGTCCACGGGGTCACAAAAGAGTCAGACATGACTAGCAAATAAACAACAACAAAAGGAAGGTAACCTTGCTTTAACCAATCAGCAAATGTCCAGTATAAATTCTTTATTCTTGCTCACTTTGGTCTATAAAACCCCCTCGCCTTGTATAACTCTTTGAAACCCCCTTGTATTGACATTTTCTAGACTAGGTCCTTCATGATTCACTAAATAAAAGCCAACTAAATCAGTAAATTGTCTGTGGAAAATTTCCTTTTAATACCACAATAAATCATATCATTTCTGTAGATAAACAGAACAAAAGCAAACTTGTTAAACTCAAAGAAAATCATCAGAATCTTAAGACATGATTTTTTATCTCTAATTGTTAAGAATAATTGTTCATTGTACTTCAGTATATTTAACTACTAAGACCAGGCCAGCATATATTGCCAATGGAATTACCTCCTATAAACATGTCATAAATTTATCTGAAACTTTTAAACCTTCACAAAAGTATATTAGAAAAACTTTGCTTTCTTTCTGTTTTCTCTTTAATTTGTGGATAATGTGCTTTTAAGGAAAGATCCCTAAAAAAGTTTTGTTGGGTTTTTTTTCAATGTAATAAAATAAAATCATTTCTCAAAGGTTTGAAAATGAGAAGTAACCAAAAGTAAAAAAAATTAAATCCCCTTTAATCTCCTTACCCAGAAGTGACCACGTTTACTGTTTGGGGCATGAATTTTAAATATATAACATTCAGATATTAGTATCCTTTGCTTTACCCACGGTAGAGGTTGATAATAAATATTAATATTCTTTCCTACTGAGGATATTATTTGCCCTACAATTCTTCTGAGCACAGTACTGGATCTAATCAACAGTTATATGTATTTCCATTACTTGTATATAATGTATAACGTATCTTCCCTCGTATCTCAGTCGGTAAAGAATCTGCCTCCAATGCAGGAGACCCGGGTTCAATTCCTGGGTCGGGAAGATCCCCTGGAGAAGGAAATGGCAATGCACTCCAGTATTATTGCCTGGAGAATCCCATGGACAGAGGAGCCTGGCAGGATACAGTCCATAGGGTCGCAAGAGTTGGACACAGCTTAGCAACTAAACCACCACCATTTGTATATAATATTATGCAACATATTTGTTGTTTATATTTCTTATATTTACAATTTTTATATTTCTTATATTTGTTACTTAAGAAATTATGAACATATTCCCAGGTCATAGAACATATTTTTTATACTATCACTTTAAAGACCACCTTAGGATTCAATTGTATCCACATTTTACTATGGAAAGTTTCCTAGGTTTTGTCTTATAAATAACTCTATGAAGAACATCATTGGAGTATGTATGCATATGATGTAGAATTCACTAGCATATTAAAAAAGTTTCTGAGATATATCACTTAATTTTTGTTAGAAAGGGTTTTTTTATTTTTATTGGAATATAATGGCTTTATGACATGTTATTTTCTGCTGTACAGCAAAGATAATCTCCATATGCATAGATATATCCCCTCTTTTTTGGATTCCCTTCTCATTTACACCACCAAAGAACACAAAATATTTTGTCTTTGTTTTCAAACATTGGAAGACTGTAAGAAATGACTGGATCTTACATATTTAGTCCATGGAATTGAGCCCCAATCCTTTTTTAAAGTTCCTCTGAGGGCGGAAACCCAGTAGCTTTGTTTTGCCAACAGTTATGCTCTTCTATAATTAAAATTGCAAAAGGCACCCACCCTGAAAGGAAAAAAGTATTTAGTGGCCAAAATTTCCTTTCTAGCTAGAGGAGTCTAAAATAAGGTTTAAAGAAGGGACTGCAACATTCCAGGAAAAGAATTTATAAATAGGAATCCTAGCATTCTGCACCTGTGCATACTAATAAATGGTAACAACAGTCATTCAAATTTGCAAAGACTAAAAGGTAGACGGATTTAGGAACCCATGCTTGAATACAGTGTTTTTATCTCTTGTGTTTGGCCAGGTAACAACTGACAGCTTCAATTACCCAGCTACTATTATGCAAATGAAACTGAAGCCAGAATTCATGCACCTGTGCTTGCCTCTGGATTTAATATTTCTAATGAGTACTTAAATCCTGTTCTGCAGACAAGCACGTGAGATTGCTCAACTCAGATTACAGTAGAGCAGGTGAAAAGCTTTTCAAATGGAGACAATACTTTCAAGGAATTCAATAAGGCAGAGTATACACAAGGCTTAGACATTGTCAGATGGAAAGTAGACACAACAGGAGTATAATAAATTATTAAGAAGTCTGTTAGTATTGAGATGCTTGGACCAAGTGACATTAAAATAACGAGGAAAAAACGTAAAGAAAAATACTTAGCTATCCACTAGGTTTCTCATTGTAGGAGATCCTTTGTACTTGCTTAGCAGCATCAGATCTGTAGTCTCTCTGCTGCTGCCGCTGCTTAGTCACTTCAGTCATGTCCAACTCTGTGCAACCCCATAGACGGCAGCCCTGGGGAGTTAGTTCTCTTTCTGCTTTATAACAATGTGCTCAACTTAAACTTTACTTGCAAAATTTTTTACTGTGTTATCCAAATAACATATGGCTTTCTGAATATCAGTGAAATAGCAGCAGCAATAATAGTGTGTGTGCATTGTTGCTCAGTCATGTCCGACTCTTTGCAACTCCATGAACTTTAGCCCACCAGGCTCCTCTGTCCATGGAATTCTCCAGGCTAGAATACTGGAGTGATAGCCATTCCCTTCTCCAGGGACTCTTCCCAATCCAGGACTGAACAAGTGTCTCCTGCCTTGCCTTGTGCAAGATATAGATTATAGGATTTCATGGGATTTACATAATTTGCCAATATTATGTCATTTAATCCTCACAAAAAAAAACTAATGAGAAAATAACTATTGACCTTATTTTACAAATGAGGGAACTGAGCCTTAGCCAACGAATAATGATTAAGAGACAGAGCAGAAGACAATTCTAACTCAAACTACAGAGAAAAGGGCAAGATAAATATGCCTTTCCAATCTTTTCCAGAATGTTGCAGAGAAATGAACAAAAAAGTCAAGGAGTTTATAATGAACTAATTACTATTTTTTTAATATCATGTACCCTTCTGACAAACCCTTCCCAACACTTAGCAATAAAATATCTAGAAAAGCAACACATTCTTCTATATGCTAATTTCTCTTGTTTAAAAAGTAGAAGTATTAAACTGTGATAAGATAGACCCCAAATATTCAGATGTCCAAGAGATTAAATATTCAGCTGAGATTTTAAGATGGCTCCAGTCTACGTAGGAAGAAGAGGAGAAGGTAGTATGGCATAACACAAGGTCATCTTCATCTTTGTACCTTAAAAAATCTTTCCAAGAGTCTTATCACCTGTGCTTGCTTATTACATTTGAATGGTCAGAAATTGGTCACATGGCCATGTATAGTTGAAAGGGAAGCTGAGAAAGTGATTATAATTAGTTGGGCACATTTCCATCTTGAAAGAAATCAGAGATTTATGTTTAATGAAGAAAAGAATGGATATTCAATAGGTCACTATCAGTTGCTGCTAAGAGAATAAAATATAGCCTGTTTTTTTTTTTTCTGTAGATTTTGAAAGATAATAAAAGTCTATAGTTTAGTATTATAATGAAAATTTTAATTCTAAATTGGACAATTATATAAGCTGCAAATAGAGTAACATTTTTAAGTAAATCTTTGAACCACAAACTGAAATAACAAAAAACTAGCAAAATTAGCAAGCACTTGATTTCACAATTTAAGAAATTTTTAAAATTGTATTCTGAACATTAAAAAGCAGTGTTTAAATTGAAATATAAAGGTAATAAAACTATAATTTGAAAAGATATATGTTCCCTATGTTTATAGGTGGCTGCTCAGCCCCACCCGTAAGCAGAAAATTGGATTAAAGATTTACTGAGCAGGCCCTGCCTACCAGAGCAAGACCCAGATTTCCCCACAGCCAATCCCTCCCATCAGGAAGCTTCCACAAGCCTTTAATCCTCGTCCATCAGAGGACAGAATGAAAAACACAGAAAACTAACCAAACTGATCATATGGATCACAGCCCTGTCTAACTCAATGAAACTGTAAGCCATGCAGTAGGGCTACCCAAGATGGAAGGGTCATGGTGGAGAGTTCTGACAAAATGTGGTGCATGGGAGAAGGGATGGTAAACCACTTCAGTATTCTTGCCTTGAGAACCCCATGAACAGTATGAAAAGGCAAAAAGATATGACACTGAAAGGTGAACTCCCCAGGTCAGCAGGTGTCCAAATTGCTACTGGAGATGGGTGGAGAAATACCTCTAGAAGGAATGAAGAGGCTGAGCCAAAGTGGAAACAACACCCAGTTGTGGACATGTCTGGTGGTGAAAGTAAAGTTCAACACTGCAAAGAACAGCATTGCATAGGAACTTGGAATGTTAGGTCCATGAATCAAGGTAAATTGGACGTGGTCAAACAGGAGATGGCAAGAGTGAGCATCGACATTTTAGAAATCAGTGAAATAAAATGGACTGGAATGGGCAAATTTAATTCAGATGAACATTATATCTACTACTGTGGGCAAGAATCCATTAGAAGAAATGGAGTAGCCCTCATAGTCAACAAAAGAGCCCAAAATGCAGTATTTGGGTACAATTTCAAAAATAACAGAATGTTCATTTCATTCTGTTCATTTCCAAGGCAAGCCATTCAATATCACAGTAATACAAGTTTATGCCCCAAACACAAAGAAGCTGAAGTTGAATGGTTCTATGAAGACCTACAAGACTTTCTGGAACTAACATCAAAAAAAGATGTCCTTTTCATCATAGGGAACTGGAATACGAAAGTATGAAGTCAAGAGACACCTGGAGTAACAGGCAAGTTTGGCCTTGGAATACAAAATGAAGCTAACATTTGGCTAACAGAGTTTTGCCAAGAGAATGTACTGGTCATAGCAAACACCCACTTCCAACAACATAATGGATGACTCTACACATGGACACCACCAGATGATCAATACTGAAATCAGAGTGATTATATTGTTTGTAGCTAAAGACGGAGAAGCTCTGTAAGTACAGTTCATTGCTCAGTCGTGTCCGACTCTTTGAGACCCCATGAATCGCAGCACGTCAGGCCTCCTTGTCTATCACCATCTCCCGGAGTTCACTCAAACTCACGTCCATTGAGTCGGTGATGCCATCCAGCCATCTCATCCTCTGTCGTCCCCTTCTCCTCTTGCCCCCAATCCCTCCCAGCATCAGAGTCTTTTCCAATGAGTCAACTCTTCGCGTGAGGTGACCAAAGTACTGGAGTTTCAGCTTTAGCATCATTCCTTCCAAAGAACATCCAGGGCTGATCTCCTTTAGAATGGACTGGTTAGATCTCCTTGCAGTCCAAGGGACTCTCAAGAGTCTTCTCCAACACCACAGTTCAAAAGCATCAATTCTTCAGCGCTCAACTTTCTTCACAGGCCAACTCTCATATCCATACATGACCACTGGAAAAACCATAGCCTTGACTAGACGGACCTTTGTTGGCAAAGTAATGCCTCAGCTTTTGAATATGCTATCTAGGTTGGTCATAACTTTCCTTCCAAGCAGTAAGCGTCTTTTAATTTCATGGCTGCAATCACCATCTGCAGTGATTTTGGAGCCCAAAAATATAAAGTCTGACACTGTTTCCACTGTTTCCCCATCTATTTCCCATGAAGTGATGGGACCAGATGCCCTGATGTTAGTTTTCTGAATGTTGAGCTTTTAGCCAACTTTTTCACTCTCCTCTTTCACTTTCATCAAGAGGCTTTTGAGTTCCGCTTCACTTTCTGCCATAAGGGTGGTGTCATCTGCATATCTGCTGCTGCTGCTGCTGCTGCAAAGTCGCTTCAGTCGTGTCCAACTCTGTGCAATCCCAGAGATGGAAGCCCACCAGGCTCCCCTGTCCCTGAGATTCTCCAGGCAAGAACACTGGAGTGGGTTGCCATTTCCTTCTCCAATGCATGAAGGTGAAAAGTGAAAGTGAAGTCACTCAGTCGTGTCTGACTTTTAGCGACCCCATGGACTGCAGCCCACCAGGCTCCTCCATCCATGGGATTTTCCAGGCAAGAGTACTGAAGTGGGGTGCCATTGCCTTCTCCACTGCATATCTGAGGTTATTTATATTTCTCCCGGCAATCTTGATTCCATCTTGTGCTTCTTCTAGCCCAGCATTTCTCATGATGTACTCTGCATAGAAGTTAACTAAGCAGGGTGACAATATACAGCCTTGATGTACTCCTTTTCCTATTTGGAACCAGATGGAAAAGCTCTATACAGTAAGCAAAAACAAGACTTGGAGTTCAGATCATGAACTACTTATTGAAAAATTCAGACTGAAACTAAAAAGGGTAAGGAAAACCACAAGGGCATTCATGCATGACCTAAATCAAATTCCATACAATCATACAGTGGAAGTGACAAATAGATTCAAGAGTTTAGGTCTTATAGACAGAGTGCTGAAAAACCATGGACAGAGGTTCATAACATTGTATAGGAGGCAGTGATCAAAACCATCCCCAAGGGGGGAAAAATGCAAAAAGGCAAAATGGTTTGTCTGAGAAGGCCTTACAAATAGCTGAGAAAAGAAGAGAAATGAAAGGCAAAAGAGAAAAGGAACGATATATCCATCTGAGCAGAGTTCCAAAGAATAGCAAGGAGAGATAAGAAAGTTTTCCCAAGCGATCAGTGCAAAGAAACAGAGGAAAACAATAGGATGGGAAAGACTAGAGATCTCTTCTAGAAAATTAGAGATACCAAGGGAACATTTCATGCAAAAATGGGAACAACAGAGGACAGAAATGGTATGGACCTAACAGAAGCAGAAGATATTAAGATGAGGTGGCAAAATACACAGAAAATAAAAGTGAAAGTCAGTCAGTCGTGTCCAGCTCTTTGCAAACCCCTGGCAGCCTGCCAGTTTCTTCTGTCCATGGAATTCTTCGGGCTAGAATACTGGAGTGGGTAGTCTTTCTCTTCTTCAGGGGATCTTCCCAACCTAGGGATTGAAGCCAGGTCTCCCACATTGAAGGTTAATTCTTTACCATTTGAGTCACCAGGGAAACCCAAGAATACTGGAGTAGGTAACCTATCCCTTCTCCAGGGGATCTTCCCAACCTAGAACTATATAAAAAAGATCTTAATGACTCAGATAACCACAATGGTGTGATCACTCACCTAGAGACAGATATCCTGGAGTAGGAAGTCAAGATCACTCTGAACAAAGCTGGTGGAGATGATAGATTTCTAGCTGAGCTATTTCAAATCCTAAAAGATGATGGTGTTAAAAGTGCTGCACTCAATATGCCAGCAAATTTGGAAAACTCAGCAGTGGCCACAGGACTGGATTTCATTCCAATCCCAAAGAAAGGCAATGCCAAAGAATGTTCAAACTATTGCACAATTGCATTCATTCCACATGCTAGCAAAGTAATGCTCCAAGGTAGGCTTCAACAGTACATGAACCTAGAACTTCCAGATGTTCAAGCTGGATTTGGAAAAGGCAGAGGAACCAGAGATCAAATTGCTAACATCTACTGGACCATTGAAAAAGCAAGATAATTCTAGAAAAAAAATCTACTTATGCTTTATTGACTATGCAGGACCCTTGACTGTGTGGACCATAACAAATTATGGAAAATTCTTAAGGAGATGGGAAAACCTGACCACCTGACCTGCCTCCTGAGAAATGTGTATGCAAGTCAAGAAGCAAGGGTTCAGATCAGATCAGATAAGTTGCTCAGTCGTGTCCGACTCTTTGCGACCCAATGAATCGCAGCACACCAGGCCTCCCTGTCCATCACCAACTCCCAGAGTTCCATGTCCATTGAGTCAGTGACACCATCCAGCCATCTCATCCTCTGTCTTCCCCTTCTCCTCTTGCCCCCAATCCCTCCCAGCATCAGAGTCTTTTCCAATGAGTCAACTCTTCGCATGAGGTGGCCAAAGTACTGGAGTTTCAGCTTCAGCATCATTCCTTCCAAAGAAATCCAGGGATGATCTCCTTCAGAATGGACTGATTGGATCTCCTTGCAGTCCAAGGGACTCTCAAGAGTCTTCTCCAACACCACAGTTTAAAAGCTTCAATTCCTCGGTGCTCAGCCTTCTTCACAGTCCAACTCTCACATCCATACATGACCACTGGAAAAACCATAGCCTTGACTAGATGAACCTTTGTTGGCAAAGTAATGTCTCTGCTTTTCAATATGCTATCTAGGTTGGTCATAACTTTCCTTCCAAGGAGTAAGTGTCTTTTAATTTCATGGCTGCAGTCACCATCTGTAGTGATTTTGTAGCCCAGAAAAATAAAGTCTGACGCTGTTTCCACTGTTTCCCCATCTATTTGCCATGAAGTGATGGGACCAGATGCCATGATCTTCGTTTTCTGAATGTTGAGCTTTAAGCCATCTTTTTCACTCTCCACTTTCACTTTCATCAAGAGGCTTTTAAGTTCCTCTTCACTTTCTGCCATAAGGGTGGTGTCATCTGCATATCTGAGGTTATTGATATTTCTCTTGGCAATCTTGATTCCAGCTTGTGTTTCTTCCAGTCCAGCGTTTCTCATGATGCACTCTGCATATAAGTTAAATAAGCAAGGTGACAATATACAGCCTTGACGATCTCCTTTTCCTATTTGGAACCAGTCTGTTGTTCCATGTCCAGTTGTAACTGTTGCTTCCTGACCTGCATACAGATTTCTCAAGAGGCAGGTAAAGTTCATA
>NW_011494800.1:3096665-3096894 GCF_000754665.1 Bison bison bison | reverse complement strand
ATATATTGTCACCCTGCTTATTTAACTTATATGCAGAGTACATCATGAGAAACGCTGAACTGGATGAAGTAGAAGCTGGAATCAAGATTGCTGGGAAAAATATCAATAACCTCAGATATGCAGATGACACCACTCTTATGGCAGAAAGTGAAGCGGAACTCAAAAGCCTCTTGATGAAAGTGAAAGAGGAGAGTGAAAAAGTTGGCTAAAAGCTCAACATTCAGAAAAC
>NW_011494800.1:3057672-3096565 GCF_000754665.1 Bison bison bison | reverse complement strand
TTGATTCCAGCTTGTGTTTCTTCCAGTCCAGCGTTTCTCATGATGCACTCTGCATATAAGTTAAATAAGCAAGGTGACAATATACAGCCTTGACAATCTCCTTTTCCTATTTGGAACCTGTCTCTTGTTCCATGTCCAGTTGTAACTGTTGCTTCCTGACCTGCATACAGATTTCTCAAGAGGCAGATCAGGTGGTCAGGTTTTCCCATCTCCTTAAGAATTTTCCATAATTTGTAAGCAAGGGTTAGGACATGGAAAAACAGACTGTTTTTTAGGAAAGGAGTACATCAAGACTATATATTGTCACCCTGCTTATTTAACTTATATGCAGAGTACATCATGAGAAACGCTGAACTGGATGAAGCAGAAGCTGGAATCAAGATTGCTGGGAAAAATATCAATAACCTCAGATATGCAGATGACACCACTCTTATGGCAGAAAGTGAAGAGGAACTCAAAAGCCTCTTGATGAAAGTGAAAGAGGAGAGTGAAAAAGTTGGCTAAAAGCTCAACATTCAGAAAACTAACATCAGGGCATCTGGTCCCATCACTTCATGGCAAATAGATGGGGAAACAGTGGTAACAGTGTCAGACTTTATATTTTTGGGCTCCAAAATCACTGCAGATGGTGATTGCAGCCATGAAATTAAAAGACACTTACTGCTTGGAAGGAAAGTTATGACCAACCTAGATAGCATATTGAAAAGCTGAGGCATTACTTTGCCAAGATAGTCCATTTAGTCCGTATAGTCAAAGCTATGGTTTTACCAATAGTCATGTATGGATGTGAAAGTTGGACCATAAATAAGGCTGAGTGCCAAAGAAGTGATGCTTTTGAACGGTGGTGTTCAAGGAAATTCTTGAGAGTTCCTTGGACTGCAGGAGATCAAACCAGTCAATCCTAAAGGAAATCAACCCTGAATATTCCTTGGAGGGACTGATGCTGAAGCTGAAGCTCCAATACTTTGGCAAAGAACTGAACCATTGGAAAAGACCCTGATGCTGGGAAAGAGTGAAGGCAGGAGGAGAAGGGGATGACAGAGGATAAGATGGCTGGATACCATCACCAACTCAATGGACATGGTTTTGTGCAAGCTCTGGGAGATGGTGAAGGACAGGGAAGCCTGGTGTGCTGCAGTCCATGGGGTTGCAAAGAGTCAGACACGACTGAGAGACTGAACAGCAGCAGATGGCCCTGATGGTAAAGAAGACGCCTGCCAACACAGGAGATGTAAGAGAGACAGGTCCAGTTCCTGAATCAGGAAGACCTCCTAGAGGAAGGCATGGCAACCCACTCTAGTATTCCTGCCTGTAAAATCCCACGGACAGAGAAGCCTGATGAGCTACAGTCCACAGCATCACAAAGAGTCAGACATGACCGAAGCGACTAAGCGTGCACATGTCCATAGCAGCACTATTTACAATAGCCATGACATGGAAGCTATCTAAGTGTCCATCAACAGATGAATGTAATATTATTCAGCCATCAAAAATGATGAAATAATTCCATTTGCAGAAACATTGTTAGATCTAGAGATTATCAGTCTAAGTGAAGCGCATCAGAAAGAGAAAGACAAATGTCATTATGACATATTTTACATGCGGAACCTAAAATATGATACCAAATGAACTTATTTATGACACAAAAACAGATACAAAGAATAGACTTGTGATTTCCAAGCAGGAGGCAGATAGCGGAGTAAGGAATGGGATTAATTTGGGGATTAGCAGAGGCAAATTATTATATACAGGCTGGATAAACAGCAACATCCTACTGTATAGAACAAGCAACTATATTCAATATCTTGTGACAAATAATAAAAGAAAAGAATATGAAAGGAATATACAACTATGCATATCTGAGTCCCTTTACTGTACAGAAGAAATTAACACATTTTATATCAACTATGCATAAAATTTTTCATGATAAAAAGAAATTCAAAGGTAAAAAATCTTAAATCATGATTTCTTTCTTTCACTCACATTTCACATAGAATACTTTAACATTTAAATAATTACGCATGGAAAAGGAAATGGCAGCCCACTACAGTATTACTGCCTGGGATATACAATGGACAGAGGAGCCTGGTGGGTTTAAGGCCCATAGAATTGCAAGGAGTCAGACAGTAATGATTGAGCATGCACATCAGGAAATCTTTTGAAAGTTACCTTCAAAATATATCTGGAACTTGGCCATGGTTTCCTATTTCCACTCCCTTACCATCATGATCAAGCTACCCTCATCTCTTTCATAGATTATGAAACTAGACTTTTAATTGGTCTCCCCACTTCCTCCTTTGCCTCTCAACACAGCAGCCACAGTCATACTTCTGAAATGTAAATCATTTTTGTCTCTGCTTTTAACCATCTAAAAGATTTCAGTATTTTTCAAAACAAAGCTTCAAGTTTGCATATTGATTTACAATGTCCCGTGTGATCTTTGCCATCACCCAGCCCCACGTCACAGATCTTAAATGTCATTTCCTACCGGCTCTATTACTTATCACCTCTAGCCAGTCCTGGAAGCATATGTCTGCCTTAAGCTCTTTGCACATGATTTCACTCTGCCTGGAACACTTTCTTCTCCAAAATTGCTTGGCTTTCCCCTCACTTGCTTTGTTTTTTTTTTCCTATATTTATTTCGATTTATTTGGCTGTGCCCTTGGAATATTGATTAGGCACTGGCGGGGACGCTACAGAAAATGACAGTCCAGCCCCTCTCCTCCAGCATTCTGTATCCAACCTCTTCTACTTTCTTTTCCTTCCCTACATTTATCATCCTTGTAACTTACAATGCTGTCTTCCTTGTTTATTGTCTCTCTTCCCTGCACAGAGTAACCTCTAACAAAGCAGGGACTTTACTTTCTGTTAACTGGTTAATCCTTGCACCTGAACACCTTTGGCACATAGAAGACAATAAGTACTTGTTGAATCTCTTGGTGAACATTATTATTTAATATAAAGAAGAAAAGCCTTAGATTTCAGGAAAATGGTCTAGATTACAGCTGAATTAAATTACCTTCTTTTTGCATACAATTTCTACAAATGATATTCTCCAGAAAACATAATCTTAGTAGCAGGGTTATTTTAAAGTATCTTAAAAGTTTTTCACTGACTGTTTCAAGAAGTAGTTATATCTTACCAATAAAATCTCTACTATTTCTGAAAGAAATCACCAATATTGGCATGATCTATTCTGCTCTTCTTTCCATTTCAAATTTTGAAACACCATTATCATAGCTGCAGATATACTTTCAAATGTATCTGTGATGTCATTGCAATCACATTCCAAGGCAAACATCTGGAAGTCAAAACCCCTTGTGTATTTCACATAAATATCCTCACCACACTGGTGAACGTGTGACCTGCTTTGCTAACTCACATGCATCTTAAAAAACAGTATTTACAGTCTGTAAGGAAAATATTTTGTCTCGGTGATTTAATACAATTTCTCCCCTCAGGTCCCATTTCTTTTCCCCTCACTATTCAAATACTGCTCTCCAAACAAGACACTAGGTGTTTAAAAGTGTTGCACTATATCTAAGAAAGGGCTTCCAAGGTGGAACTTGTGGTAAAAGTCTTGCTTGCCGATGCAGGAGACATAAGAGACGCGGGTTCAACCCCTGGATCAGAAAGATCCCCTGCAGGAGGACACGGCAACCCACTCCAGTATTCATGCCTAGAGAATCTCACGAACAGAAGAGTGTGGTGGGACACTGTCCATAGGGTCACAAAGAGTCGGACGTGACTGTAGTGACTTAGCACTCACACAAAGAAAGGGAAATCTGGTATCTTCTAATGCAGTTAATTTATAAGTACTTCACTGTCCTTCCTGTGCATCCACAGGTCCCCTCACCTCATTGGGTTTTTCTTAACAACCTACCTTGTTTATCAACAAAAGGAAGGCACTGTACCTAATCAGGGAATAAGCAGGTACAGGTGAGCAAAGAGTCCTTGGCCTCTCTCCACACACAGAGAAAAACAAAACCAAAAACACAACACAGTAGTTCCAAAATAGTTCTTTAAAATGTTTCTCTACAAAAATTCAAGATAAAAATGTGTTCATGTGAAACACATGACTGTATTCCAGCAATAATTAAAACACAGTAGGATGATTCAAAGGGCCAACTAATTTTACTGTAAATGAATAAAACTATAAGCACAGATTGAGAGAAAATGAACAATACAACACAGAGATACAAAAGCATTGAGTATTTTATGAAAATTCAACTAGAAAATGAAAAAAAAAATTCATGTAATATGACACCTTTTATTCTAAAAATGAACCTGGGAAGTTTTTTAAACTATTTAAATGACTAAACTGTGACCCAAAACACAAGTCACAACTATTCCACGAAAGGAACTGGAAGTGCTCTGATTAGCAGAGAACACAGCACATGCAAAGGGCTGGATGTAAGAGAATATGTGGTGGTTTGGTCACGTCTGACTCTTGCGACCCCATGGGCTGTAGCCCGCCAGGTTCTTCTGTCTGTGGGATTTTCCAGGCAAGAATACTAAAGTGGGTCACCATTCCCTTCTCCAGGGGATATTCCTGACCCAGGGATTGAAGCCAGGTCTCCTGCAATGCAGGCAGCTTCTTTACAGACTAAGCCACCAGGGAAGCCCCATAAGAGAATATGGCACAGGCAAAGGTGAAAGGCACAGGGGCTTTAAGAATTCAGCAAGAGAGAAGATTGCTAGGTCAGAGAGTCTAGAAATCACTGAAATGTTTCACTGAGAAAGATTGTTCTGGCCACATGCAGAGAGATTGAAATGGAGATATTCTAAAGGGAGATATAGAAGCTTGTGGGAGTAATCCAAGCAGGTCATTTCATGGCCTGAAATAAGGTTGTGGGTGAATAGAAGTGAATGTATTTGGTATCAGTAAGGCAGTAAAGGTGTCAAGATGTAGGAATTGTTTGGGTAGACACAGAAAGGAGAAAAGGTGATCAGAATAAGAAAGAAATGTTGGGATGCTGAAATTTACATACCAAAATGAAAGATGGAGAGAATGAGTTTCATTTTGAATACACTGTCTTTAAAATCACTGTAGAATATTCAAGTCCAAAATCCAGGAAGAGCCCTTTTCTTTTCTCATCCAGTCCACAAGTAAAGCCTATTGGCTCTAATTTCAAAAATGTACCTATTAGAATCTGATCTGAGCACTTCTCACCATTTGCTCTGCTCTTATCCTAGTCCAAGACACCACCATCTTGCTCTGGGATTATTGCAACAGTCTCCTAATTGGCCTCCGTGTCCCTTTATAATTGATTTTCAGTATAGCAGCCAAAGTGATCCTTTTAAATTTAAGTCAGATTGTGTCATTGCTTGGCTCAAACCCTCCAAAGACCTCCCATCTCACACAGAATAAAATCCAAAGGCATAGCATAGCCTCCAAGGTCATGTCCCTCCCAACTCCTGCATCTCTGATCACGTCTCTAACTCCCTGCCCCCACCCACACCTTGCCATTTCTCAAACAAGTCAAGCATGCTTCCATCTCAAGGCTCTGTATGTGTGCCTCTTTCTGCCTGGAACAATCTGCACTCACATATCCACAGAGCTCACTGCTGTACTTGGTCACATAATTGAGAAGTCACCCCTGATGATGGAGAAGGCAATGGCACCCCACTCCAGTACTCTTGCCTGGAAAATCCCATGGACAGAGGAGCCTGGTAGGCTTCGGTCCATGGGGTCACTAGGAGTCAGACACAACTGAGCGACTTCACTTTCACTTTTCACTTTCATCCATCAGAGAAGGAAATGGCAACCCACTCCAGTGCTCTTGCCTGGAGAATCCCAAGGATGGAGGAGCCTGGTGGGCTGCCATCTATGGGGTCACAGAGGGTCAGACACAACTGAAGCGACTTAGCAGCAGCAGCATCGCTGATGAACCCATTGTGAGACTATTGAAAATACCACCCCACCCTTTTCTGTTTAAACATTCTTATTTGTCTTCATGACACAGTGTTCATCACTACCTGGAATTATATTATTCCCTGACAGATAGCTCCTTTCTTTCTCACAAGCCAACAGTTATGAAGTTCTAATGAATCTAGCACCTAAATTGTCTCTTGCTTCTGTCTCTTCTCCTCAGTCTCCTGTGCCACTGCATTCATTCATCCACTCATTCAAAAAACATTCTTGGGATTTCTCTGGTGGTCCAAAGGCTAAAACTCCGAGCTCCCAATGCAGGGGGGCCCAGATACGATCCCTGATCAGGGAACTAGGTCCCACATGCCTCACCTAACAGTTTGTGTTCAACTAAAGATCCCATGCAACTAAGCATAGGGCTTCCCAGGTGGCACGAGTGGTAAAGAACCCACCTGCCAATGCAGGGTTCGATTCCTGGGTTGGGAAGATCCCCTGGAGAAGGGCTTGGCAACCCACTCCAGTATTCTTGCCTGGAGAATCCCATGAACACAGGAGCCTAGTGGGCTACAGTCCAGGGGGTCGCAAAGAGCCAGACACAACTGAAGTAATTTAGCACAGCATACAAAGATACCACAACCAAGACTTGGTGCAGCCAAATTAATAAATTTAAAGACAAACAAAAAAATCTTCTTGAGCTTCTTGATTAAAGAAAAATCATTAGCTATCTGTTACATGCCAGATATAATACTTTGTTATTGTTCGGTCGCTCAGTCATGTCCAGCTCTTTGCCACCCCATGGACTGCAGAATGCCAGACTTCCCTGTGCTTCACCATCACCCAGAGCTTGCTCAAACTTATATCATTGAGTCAGTGATGTCATCCAACCATCTCATCCTCTGTCGTCCCCGTCTCCTCCTGCCTTTAATCTTTCCCAGCATCAGGGTTTCTAACAAGTTGGCTCTTCGCATCAGTTGGCCAAAGTATTGGAGTTTCAGCTTCAGCATCAGTCCTTCCAATAAATATTCAGGGCTGATTTCCTTTAGGATGGACTGGTTGGATCTCCTTGCAGTCCAAGGGACTCTCAAGAGTCCTTTCCAACACCACAGTTCAAAGGCATCAATTCTTCGGTACTCAGCCTTCCTTATGGTCCAACTCTCACATCCATACATGACTACTGGAAAAACCATAGCTTTGACTAGATGGACCTTTGTTGGGAAAGTAGTGTCTCTGCTTTTTACTATGCTGTCTAGGTCTGTGAGGAGAAGGCAATGGCACCCCACTCCAGTACTCTTGCCTGGAAAATCTCATGGATGGAGGAGCCTGGTGGGCTGCAGTCCTTGGGGTTGCTAAAAGTCAGACACGACTGAGTGACTTCACTTTCACTTTTCCCTTTCATGCATTGGAGAAGGAAATGGCAACCCACTCCGGTGTTCTTGCCTGGAGAATCCCAGGGACGGGGGAGCCTGGTGGGCTGCGGCCTATGGGGTTGCACAGAGTCGGACACGACTGAAGCGACTTAGCGGCTAGGTCTGTGAATGCCAAGAGAAATGAATCAATGAACATACAGTTTAGTGATGAAAACAGGATTGCAAATAATTATCATACAATGCGGGACACTGTGATTAAAAACACAACATTGCCCAAGAGATTGTAAAGTCACATTTTTGGTTGTGGGGTTGGCAGTGACTTGCGACCTGGGTCTGGAAGATGGTGAGAACAGCAAAGAATATGGGAGAGACATGGAATTTCTCAAGGGAAAACAAAGGGCAAGTTCAAAGACCAGGAGTGGAAGGTGAGGAACAACATCTCATGTTTCTGGAAGTACAAATAACCAGGTCTGGCTAGAGTAGAGGTTAGAGGGGAGTGAAGTGGCAGGAACAGCAGAACTTAGTAACCATCAGCTGAAAACAGGAAAGATTTTTTTCTAAAAGAGGAATATTGTCAAGAATAGTAGGTTGACAGCTCCCTCGCTCCTTCTGTTCTGTGAAGACAAAGTGAGAGACAGTCTTCTGTGAACCAGGAAGCAGATTTTCATCAGACACAGATCGGCAGTCTTGATTTTGGAGTTGCCATCCTCCAAAACTGTGAAAAATAAATATCTGTTGTTAATAAGTCACCCAATCAATGGTATTTTTGTTATGGCAGCCTGAAGAGAGTAAGATAGGGACCTAGCCATCTCTCCATGCTGTCCACTGCAAATGGAGACAGACAGACACAGGAGTTTCCATAATCCATGACTCTAAAGACAAAAGGCTAGGAGATACAGGAAATGACTGCCTTTTTCTTTTCAAACCAAATGGTATAAGCATGTTGTAGGTAAAGATGCAGTAAGTGGGATGAGGTTGCAAATACAGGGGAGTGGGTCTAATGGGCACAAAAGAGGATTAGAGGAATTCTAAGGATTGGCATTAAATTCAAATGTGGAATAGCTCCCAGTAAGATAGAGTTTCCCTGGTGTCTCAGATGGTAAAGAATCTGCCTGCAATCAGAGGACCCAGGTTCAATCCCTGCGTCAGGAAGATCTCCTGGAGAAGGGGATGGCATCCCACTCCAATATTCTTGCCTGGAGAATCCCATGGACAGAGGAACCTGGCAGACTACAGTCCATAGGGTTGCAAATAGTCAGACATGACTGAGTGACTACAGCTACTACTCCAGTAAGATGGAAACAATAAAGCAGCTCCTTCTTCTTTTTTTTTTTTTTGCCACGGCATGAGGCACGTGGGATCTTAGTTAACAGACCAAGGATGGAACCTGCCGGGAGCAGGAGCTCCGCCCCTGGCAAAGATCATGAGGAAGGAGGCTCAGCAAACGCAAAGGTGGGATCGAGCCTCAGGAGTCCCCCTGGAAATTCTCGAGCATCTACCCCCAAAACCAGAGTCTGCCTACTTTCTGCTTTGTGCTCTCACCTACACCTCTGACTTTACGGGGGGCTGTCCCCCACTACCTCTCTCTGAAAAAAGAGTTAACTTACAGCTCCAGGTAATAAAGTTCCTGGGTGTGATAGTGTTTCAACCTACAAACTCCTTTGGAAGTCCTCTAGCCTGCCTGAATAGGTTTTTCCGGCCACATGTGATTGCTCAGAGCCTCCCAACTGTGAGAGGCATGAGATGTTCTAAACTGTCTAAATACAAATTCCTTTGAGCAGTTAAAAGATTGATTAGAAATTGTATTGGTGAAGGGTTTTTCACTTGTTGGGCCAATGTTTGCTGCTAAGTCTCCATATCCCTTACCTGCTGTGTCCCTGGCAGTGTATTGATTAATATAATTGGTGTAAGTAGTAGTTTAATGTTTGTAACCTTGGACCCTTGAGTTAATTCTTTTTCTTGTTGTAGCCCACCACACCTTTGCCCTATAGGAATGTAACTTTATCTAATGCTTTTGGAGGGTGGCGCCTGACTAATCACCTTTAGAGAAAAATAAGTTTTCTGAAGAAAGGGTCTTAAAATGTTAACAGGCCTCCAGGCCAGAAGATGATGCAAATCACCTAAACTTTTGCATATGGTAAGTTTGCAGGAAGAAAGCCTGGCTTACTGCATGACTCTACCCCTTCCCCCATTATCCTCTATGCATAACTTAAGGTATAAAAACTACTTTGGAAAATAAAGTGCGGGCCTTGTTCACCGAAACTTGGTCTCCCCATGTCGTTCTTTCTCTCACCTTCTGGCTGCATTATTCAGCCTCTTTTCTCCACTGAATTTCCTCACTGAGCTATCCTTATTTAACCACTCTTTATATCCTTAATTAACATTTAATTAAGCAATTGTTTCCTGATCCTCGCCGACGCAGTCCCCGCTTCAAATTCCCTGGATCCACTGGGGCTGGACCCCGGCAGGAACCCATAACCCCTGCAGTGGAGGTACAGAGTCCTAACCACTGGACCGCTGGGGAAATCCCAATCAAGCAGTTTCTGATGTATCCCCTTCCATTTATTTACAGAAATGCTCGTGTGCCTACCCAGCTAGGTCTGACTCTCTGTGACCCCATGGACTGTAGCTTGCCAGGCCACTCTTTTCACAGGATCTTAGTGAAAAGTGCAGAGTCCTAACCACTAGACCATTGAGGAATTCCTTATCCAGCAGCTTCTGATGTATCCCCTTCTGGAGATTTATGAGAATAACACACAACCACAGGAGAAACCAAGAATCTTAATCAATAATCTACCAGATTGTAAGAATTGTCCATTAACCAAAAGATAGGTGGGGCTCTGAATCAGTAAACAGGAGAAGGAAGTTAGAGGGTAATAGCCAACCCCTCAGCTGCTTGCAAACCTAATGGAGAGCTTATGAGATTTGTCAGCCAGGAAAATAGCAAGCATTCCCTTCTTCAAGGTCTGAGATGGCTAAGCTCTTTAAGCACCCTTCTCCAACAATTATTTTCTTAATGTAACAATGCCATAGAGTATCCCTTTTTTTCAGGCATACACATAGTGTTGGAAAAAGCAATCATAAGAAGCCGTGAAGAAAACTCTGAAACATAAGGGGCTCACCAGGATATGAAAAGGAGACGAATGGAAGTGCAGAGGTGAGCATGGTCAGGCAGTTCCAGTGAAAGGGAGAACAAACCAGTCCTGGTGAGGCAGCGTGTACAAAGGGGAAGAGGAATCATTTGGTAAAAGATGGGGAAAGACTTGATTTTTTTTTTTTAGGATTTTTTTTTTTTTTATGTAAACCATTTTTAATTTTTACTCAATTTGTTATAATACTGCTTCTGTTTTGTGTTTTGGTTTCTTGGCTTCAAGGTATGTGGGATCTTAGTTCCCTGACCAGGGATTGAATGCAATCCTTTCATTGGAAGGCAAAGTCACAACCACTAGACCACTGGGGAAGTCCCAGGAAAGGTCTTATTATAGAGGGACCTTCACTTTCTGATTTTGGCTTTGCACACTGTTCTCCAAACAACAGAAAGTCATGGAGAGCTTTTGTAAAACCTGGGTGAATGAAAAGAGTGGCATTTTAGGAATACTAGTAAGGCCCTATGTCCTTTAGCTTTGTCATTGCCAACACCCACATAGGCAAATATTGTGAAAGCAAAAGTTTCTCACTCGTGTCTGACTCTTTGTGACCCCATGGACTATACAGTCAATGGAATTCTCCAGGCCAGAATACCAGAATGGGCAGCCTTTCCCTTCTCCAGGAGATCTTCCAAATCCAAGGATTGAACACAGGTCTCCCTCATTGCACATGGATTCTTAACCAGCTGACCCAACAGGGAAGTCCAAGAATACTGGAGTAGGTAGCCTATTCCTTCTCCAGGAGATCTTCCCAACCCAGGAATTGACCCAGGGTCTCCTGCATTGCAGGTGAATTCATGTAAGGAAGATGCAATAAACAGAAAAGGGTCACAGATAAATTCTTTTAAAACCCTCCAAGTCTCTTCCTACACACAGATAGTTCAGTTGCTCAGTTGTGTCCGACTCTTTATGACCCCATGGATTGCAGCATATCAGGCCTCCCTGTCCATCACCAACTCCCAGAGTTTACCCAAACTCATGTCCATTGAGTCGGCGATGCCATCCAGCCATCTCATCCTCTGTCCTTCTCTTCTCCTCCCACCCTCAACCTTTCCCAGCATCAGGTTCAAATGAGTCAGTTCTTCACATCAGGTGGCCAAAGTATTGGAGTTTCAGTGTCAGCATCAGTCCCTCCAATGATTATTCAGGACTGATCTCCTTTAAGATGGACTGGTTGGATCTCCTTGATGTCCAAGGGACTCTCAAGAGTCTTCTCCAACATCACAGTTCAAAAGCATCAATTCTTCAGCACTCAGTTTTCTTTATAGTCCAACTCTCACATCCATACATGACCCCTGGAAAAACCATAGCCTTGATGTGATGGACCTCTGTTGGCAAAATAATGTCTCTGCTTTGTAATATGCTGTCTAGGTTGGTCATAACTTTTCTTCCAAGGAGCAAGTGTCTTTTAATTTCATGGCTGCACTCACCATCAGCAGTGATTCTGGAGCCCCCAAAAATAAAGTCTGACACTGTTTCCACTGTTTCCCCATCTATTTGCCATGAAGTGATGGGACCAGATGCCATGATCTTAGTTTTCTGAATGTTGAGCTTTAAGCCAACTTTTTTGCTCTCCTCTTTCACTTTCATCAAGAAGCTCTTTAGTTCTTCTTCACTTTCTGCCACAAGGGTGGTGTCATCTGCATATCTGAGGTTATTGATATTTCTCCCGGTAATCTTGATTCCAGCTTGTGCTTCCTCCAACCCAGCGTTTCTCATGATGTACTCAAGCAGGGGGACAATATACAGCCTTGACGTACTCCTTTTCCTATTTGGAACCGGTCTGTTGTTCCATGTCCAGTTCTAATTGTTGATTCCTGACCTGCACACAGGTTTTCAAGAGGCAGGTCAGGTGGCCTGGCATTCCCATCTCTTTAAGAACTTTCCACAGTTTGTGGTGGTCCACTCATGGCAAATAGATGGGTAACAGTGGAAACAGTGTCAGACTTTATTTTTCTGGGCTCCAAAATCACTGCAGATGGTGACTGCAGCCATGAAATTAAAAGACGCTTACTCCTTGGAAGGAAATTTATGACCAACCTAGATAGCATATTAAAAAGCAAAGATGTCTAGTCAAGGCTATGGTTTTTCCAGTGGTCATGTATGGATGTGAGAGATGGACTATAGAGAAAGCTGAGCGCTGAAGAATTGATGCTTTTGAACTGTGGTTTTGGAGAAGACTCTTGAGAGTCCCTTGGACTGCAAGGAGATCCAACCAGTCCATTCTAAAGGAGATCAGTCCTGGGTGTTCATTGGAAGGACCCATGTTGAAACTGAAATTCCAATACTTTGGCCACCTGATGTGAAGAGCTGACTCATTGGAAAAGACCCTGATGCTGGGAAAGATTGAGGGCAGGAGGAGAAGGGGACAACAGAGGATGAGATGGTTGGATGGCATCACCAACTCGATGGACATGGGTTTGGGTGGACTCTGGGAGTTGGTGATGGACAGGGAGGCCTGGCGTACTATGGTTCATGGGGTTGCAAAGAGTAGGACACGACTGAGCGACTGAACTGAACACAGTCAAAGGCTTTGGCATAGTCAATAAAGCAGAAGTAGATATTTTTCTGGAACTCTCTTGCTTTTTCAATAATCCAGTAGATGTTGGCAATTTGATCTCTGGTTCACCTGCCTTTTCTAACACCAGCTTGAACATCTGGAAGTTCACAGTTTACGTATTGTTGAAAGGCTTCCCTTGTGGCTCAGCTCGTAAAGAATCCACTTGCACTGCAGGAGAAATGGGTTGGGAAGATCCCCTGGAGAATGAAAAGGCTATCTACTCTAATATTCTGTCCTGGAGAATTCCATGGACTGTATATCCATGGGGTCACAAAGAGTCAGACACAACTGAGCAACTTCCTATACTAATCTGTCATGAAAACTGCTTCCAATCTGAGTAGGATAATATTTTTTATGGAAACAAATGTTAGTGGTTAATATTAAAAGTACTTACAAGGAAGTTTCCAGTGATTCCATGATGAGCAAGCTTGACATGAGACTGAGGAACACAATTCTTGAAGATGATGATGAATTTGTATCAACAGCAAATGGTGGTGGTAGTTTAGTTACTAAGTTATGTCCAACTGCAACGCCACAGACTGTAACCCACCAGGCTCCTCTGTCCCTGGGATTTCCCAGGCAAGATTACTAGAGTGGGTTGCCATTTCCTTCTCTAGGGGATCTTCCTGACCCAGGTATCGAACTTGTAACTCCTGTGTTTCTTGCACTGCAGGCAGATTCTTTACTGCTGAGCCAGCATGGAAGTCTCAAATAGCAAATAACAATTGCTAGTATTACCTGAATATTCTTAGTATGAACTAGGCATTCTATTCGGAGAAGGCAATGGCACCCCACTCCAGTACTCTTGCCTGGAAAATCCCACGGACGGAGGAGCCTGGTAGGCTGCGGTCCATGAGGTCGCTAAGAGTCGGACACGACTGAGCGACTTCACTTTCACTTTTCACTTTCATGCACTGGAGAAGGAAATGGCAACCCGCTCCAGTGTTCTCGCCTGGAGAATCCCAGGGACAGGGGAGCCTGGTGGGCCGCCATCTATGGGGTCGCACAGAGTCGGACATGACTGAAGCGACTTAGCAGCAGCAGCAGCAGCAGCAGCAGGCATTCTATTAAGCACTGTGAGCCTTAGCTCTTTGTACCTCACAATAAGAAGATGTAGGTACTGAATGAGAAAAATGTAGCTTGAAAAGTTTAAGTATCTGCCCCAATAACACACAACTGGTATCTTGCTCTCATACAGTATGCTTTAGAAAGAGATGGAAAAAGTTCAAAGCAATTGTAACATCTCAGAATAAGGGCCTTGTATACATGTTTGTTCAAGAACTAGATATTAGGTTCTTAGGATGTGCACAGAGATAGCTAGGCTGGAAACTATTAATATAATTATAATAACAGTGATATAAGACATGATACAATAGAACAGCTAAGTAAATCCATTCCACTTGCCTATTTGTCTATTTACATTTCTTTGTTAGTTTTAATTAGAATCACATTTATTTGACTACCTTACAAACTACAGAATAACCTTATTTACTAAAATAACAGATTGCCAAGAGAACCCATTTTAAAATGGCAATATCTCATTCAATTTTAAAGCTATAAATTGCAATTGTAGGATTTTATGAATACAAAAAATTTGTACTCATTATTAAAAATCATTAGAATATTTAGAAGGTTTTATTTCTGTTTTAATTGGAAAGACAGAATGATATTGAAGAGATGACATACAGATTTTTTTAATTTAAATTTTCTTTTCAATAAATATACATTCTGAAGAAGGGAATGGCTACTCACTCCAGTATTCTTGCCTGGTAAATCCCATAGACAAAGGAGCCTGGCAAGCTACATTCCACAGGGTTGCAAAGAGTCAGACATGACTAAGCAACTAATATACACACACACAAATATACCTTGGCATAAGTAGTAGAAGCTACAGTACTAGTCTCTAGAGATTTATGATTTTGATTTAGTATGTGTTAGGAGAATTTGCATGAAGGACCTTTGTAAGCGGGTAGTAGAAAGATTTATGAAGAAGGCAATGGCACCCTACTCCAGTACTCTTGCCTGGAAAATCCCACGGACGGAGGAGCCTGGTAGGCTGCGGTCCATGAGGTCGCTAAGAGTCGGACACGACTGAGCGACTTCACTTTCACTTTTCACTTTCAGGCATTGGAGAAGGAAATGGCAACCCACTCAGGTATTCTTGCCTGGAGAATCCCAGGGATAGGGGAGCCTGATGGGCTGCCGTCTATGGGGTCACACAGAGTCAGACACCACTGAAGCAACTTAGCAGCAGCAGTAGCAGAAAGATTTGGAGCTCTGAAGGAACAGAAAATTATTTTTCACTTTGAACTTCTGTTTATTCTTATATAATGAATTTTCTGTTTCTTATGCCAAAATGTACTTTTTCAAGCTATTTTCCAAGTGAATATATTTTCTTAATTTCTTGATTATAATTGCTGAGTAGTTCATCTCAGTTGAAGTTTTCAAAGTATTTAACTGCAGCTTATCTAGTTTATTCCAGCTGCTGTAACAAAATACCACAGACTGGGTAGGTTATAAACAACAGAAATTTATTTCTTTCAGTTCTGGAGGCTGGAAGTCCAAGTTTATGGTGAGGGTTGACTTTCCTGGTTCATAGCCAGCACTTTCTCTCTCTGTCCTCACATGGTGGAAAGGACCAGAGACCTCTCTGGATCATCTTTATATAAGGCACTAACCATTCACGAGGGCTTCATTCTCATGACCTAAGTGCCTTCCAAAGGTTCCACTTTCTAATACTTTCATCTTTGGAGGTTAGGATTTCCAACATATGAATCGCGAGGTCGGGTGGGGGGTGGGAGGGTGTGAAGGGTCAGAGATAAAATATTCAAACCACAGTAGATCCCAAGCCAAGGACCCTGCTGAGCTACACTCGGACTCCTGATCCACATAAACTGTGAGATACATAACTGGTAAGTAGTACATGTATGTACAGTTCTCATTCTGGAATCAGTTAAAAAACCGAAGTATCCATATCTCCTATATGATTCCAATTTCCTGAATTATCTCTCTGATCAATCACGCATCTACTAAGACAAAACAATTTAAATGCCTATTTGTGCCAGACGTAGTGCTTCATGCAGAGGCTAAAGAGTGAGCAAGACCAGACACAGTCTCTGCCTTCATAAAGTGTGTTGCCTAGTGGAAGAGAGAGAGAGAGATTATTCAACTAACCATAAACTCATTTATAATATTGAGACCACTATAAATTCTAAGAGGAAGAACTTGTCATAAGGAGAGTATATATTCATAGAGGTCAGAAAGTTTCCGTGAGGAAGTGATCTGGGTGAAGGATAAGATGTAAAATCTTTCTAGGCAAAGGAAGAAAATACATACAGAAATCCTGTGACAAGGAAAACAAAGGATTTGAAAGAAGCCAAAATGATCCTGGAAATTTTGCTAAGAATCCCTGATGGCTCAGATGGTAAAAAATCTGCCTGCAATGCAGGAGACTGGGGTTAGATCCCTGGTTTGTGAAGACTCCTTGGAGAAGGGAATGGCTACCCACTCCAGTATTCCTGCCTGAAGAACCCCACAGACAGAGGAGCCTGGCAAGCTACAGTCCACAAGGTCACAAAGAGTTGGACATAACTTAACAACTAACACTTTGCTATGGAGTTTAATCACATCAAGAACTCTTGAAAGACTTCAAAAAGATTTAAGCAAAAGGAAGCCATGAACATATTTGCATTCCAAAGAGATCATATGGGCTACGTGGTTGAGAGTGGACTGGAGAAGGCCAGAGTGGATGTGGTGGTGTTTTAGTCACTAAGTCATGTCCAACTCTTGCAACCCCATTGACTGTAGCCTGCCAGGCTGTCCATAGGATTCTCCAGGTAAGAATACTGGAGTGGGTTGCCATTTCCTCCTTCAGGGGAATCTTCCTGATCCTGGGGTCAAATCTTACATTGCAGGTGAGTTCTTTACCACTGAGCTACTAGGAAAACAGATATAGACAAATATTAATGAAGATACTGCAACAATCTGGGTAAGTGATGATGATAGGCTGGAACAGCTTCATGATAAACACTGAAGAGAAGACAGATGGAAGCTGGTGGATATACATGTTAAGATGAAATTCACAGATGTTGGTGATGGACTGATTCTCTAGTAACACCCTAAGATGACCCCCAATGAGTCGTGCTCTTGAATAAGCCCCTCTCCTCGAGCACAGGTGGAACCTGTCACCTCCTTCTAACAGAATGTGCCAAAGGTAGTGGGATTTTACTCTCCTGATAACATTATGCCATAGAAGACTCTGTCTTAACAAACAGGAGAGAGACAGAGTCTTTTACTGGCCTTGGAGAAGCAAATGCCAGATACGGTGAACTGCTTATTGAGGCGGTCATACGGCAGGGAGCTGTGGGCAGTCTCTAGGACAGTCTCCAAACAACAGCCAGCAAACAGCCAGGGCCCTCGCTCATACAGCCACAGTGAAATGAACTTCACCAACAATCAGAAGGAGCTTGAGGTAAAATTTAACCTCTTCTCAAATGAGATGAAAGCCTGAGGCTTTGACTGCAGCATTGTGAGACCCTCAGCAGAGGAGTCAGTAAAGCTGTGTGTAGACTCTTCCTGACTCATAGAAACTCTAACAAAATAAGCCTGTTCCAGTTTTAAGCTGAAAAATTTGTGGTAATTTGTCACATATCAATAGAAAACAAATACATCTAGAAAAAGAAGATATGATATCTAGGCTAGGTTTGCACAGTCAGAGGGTGAGGTGCTTTTCATTGAGTGAACAAGGACTGGGAAACACCCAGGTTTAAACACAGGAGTTCCACAACTAGTTTCACTTGGGGTATTTTGAATTTGAGGTTTTTTAAAATACTCAAGAGGCATGGCAATTAGATATTTGTATATATGGGGCTAAAATAAGCTTTTGGCTAGAACAATGGTGATTTTGCCCCTCAGGAACATTTGACGATGTCTAGAAACATTTTTGATTGCTACAAATGGAGGTTACTACTGGTATGTAGTGGGAAAAACCAATAATTCTTCCAAAAACCCTAAAATCCACAGGACAGATGATCCATGTGTCAAAGAGCAAAAGACAAACACAGAAATTATCAATAATGATAAGATTGAGAAACTCTGGGCTAGCTGTATAAATGTATACATAGGTGTGTAAATTATGTATGAGTCAATGAGCATGATATTGGATTATCTAGAAAAAAAGTATAAAGTGAAAAGTTGACGCAACTTAGAACTGAGCCTTCAGTAAGATCAACATTTTATGGCTGGAAAGAGAAAGATTAACGTGCAAAGGAAACAAAGATGGAGTTGCGAGGAAAGTAGAAGAAAGAGTACTGTGTAAAATAGATGTTTGAGTTCCTAGAGCCTGTTACACAGGCTCTATGTATTATATACAAAATAATGTATGTATATATATATATATATACACACATATATCCACACATATGGAATCTATAAAATGGTACTGATGAAGCTATTTGCAGGCCAGGAACAGAGATGCAGATGTCGAGAGTGGACTTGTGGACACAGCTGGGGAGGGAGAGAGTGACGAATGGAGAAAGTAGCATCAACACGGATACACTACCATGAATAAATGAATAGCTGGGGAGAAGCTGCTGTATATCACAGGGAGCCCAGCCTGGCACTCCGTGATGATTTAGAGGGGTAGGATCGGGCGGGGAGGAAAGGGAGGTTCAAGAGGAAAGGCTAATGTGTCATTATAGCTAATTCGTGTTGTTCTACAGCAGAAACCAACACAACATTGTAAAAATGAAAAAAATATATATAAATAAATAAAAGAAGTTTGAGTTCTTCCATAATTTGTCCTAGGTATTTTGCCTTCTAAGCTGTACTCTCCTTCAATGATCTCATCCACTATTGAGTTTCAAGAGAAGTGAGTGTTCCAGGGTTAATTCCAAGGCTTGGCTGTTGTAAAACTCAGTGGTATACGCTTTGATTCCCATTACTCTGTTCTCAGATATCAGTGGATTAATATTAAAAAAATCATCCAAGTCAATTCCCATTCTTAACTAAGATGCCTGGCCAATAAAAACATTCACCCAGTAATGAACACATTATAGTATTTCATCAGAATGAGTAAGTTTATGTTCAATCATAGTGTCCATGGTCTTAGAAATTTAAGTCAAATCTTCTGTCTTTCCTTGTACAATATGAATCCAAAATATTTCATATGTTCTCAAGTTAGTATCTACATATTACTCTTCTTTAATGTCTTAAAGAGTGCTCAAACATGATCTTCTAGGCATAGATATAGTCTCCTGGAGGTCAAAAGAAATCCTTGAATTTTAGCAGTCTCAATGACGGCAGTATTGTGAAAATGGTTGATCAATGTTCTTGTCATGAATAAATGTGTTAAAAGTTGCTCAACATCACTCAAACTTAACCAAGTACTGTTGACCCTTAAACAACATGGGGATTAAGGATACCAACCTCCCCAGCGTTGTTGAAAAATCAAAGTTTAAATTTATAGTCAGCCCTCCAGCCTTCATTATCAAGAGTTCTCTATCCACAGATTCAACAACTTCAGGTCTTATAATACTGCAGTACATATTTTTTTTTTTTAATCCACATATAAGTGGACCCACACAGTTCAAACCAATGTGGTTCAAGGGTCAACTGTACAGGTAAAAATATAGTGTATCATTTTTCATTTAGGAATTTGAAAAGATAAAAAAGAAGCTTCATAATAGCCTGTGATAGCTGAGTACAGTAAATCTCATAGCCCACTTTTAGGAATGTAAATTGGTAAAACTGTTTTGGAGGACTATTTGGAAATATCTATTAAAATTAAAAATATACATAGTTTAGTACAAGGATCCACTTCTCAGAATTTAATATATAAATATTCTAATAAAACAAAGCAAAGTTTTAATATAAGGTTAGTATAAGGATATTAGCTACAGAATTTTTAAATTTATTTTTGAAGTAGAGTTGATTTATAATGTATTAATTTCTATGTACAGCAAAGGGATTCATATATATGAAAAGTATGTATATGCTTTATTACAGGGTATTGAATATAGCTCCCTGTGTTATACAGTGGGACCTTTTTGTTTATCCATCTTATATATAATAGTTTGCACCTGCTATTCACCAAATCCCAATATATCCCTCCTTCAACTCCTACCTCTTGGCAAGGACAAGTCTGTTCTCCATGTCTGAGTTTGTTTCTGTTTGTTTCTGATTCATAAATAAGTTCATTTGTATCATATTATGGACTCCACATGTAAGTGATATCATATATTTGTCTTTCTCTTTCTGACTTACTTCACTTAGTATGATAACCTCTAGGTCCACACATATTGCTGAAAATGGCATTTTTGATGGCTGAGTAATATCGCACTGTGTATATGTACCACATATTTTTTATTTTTCATCTGTTGATAGACATTTAGGTTGCTTCCATGTCTTGGCTATTATGAATAGTACTGCTATGAACATAAGGGTGCAGGTATCTTTTCAAATTATAATTTTGTCTGCATATATGCACAAGAGTGGAACTGCTGGATCATATGGTAACTCTGTTTTTAGTTTTTAAGGAAGCTCCATACTGTTTTTATAGTGGCTGCACCAATTTACATTCCCACCAACAAGTGTAGGAGGGTGCCCTTTTCTCCACAACATCTTTAGCATTTATACGTAGACTTTTTAATGATGGCCATCCTGACAAGGGTGAGATGATACCCCACTGTAGTTTGGATTTGCATTTCTCTAATAATTAGCAATGTTGAGCATTTTTTCATGTGTCTTTGTCCATTATATGTCTTCTATGGAGAAATATATATTTAGGTCTTCTGCTCATTTCTTGATTGGGTTGTTTTGGGTTTTGATATTGAGCTGTATGAACTGTTTATGTATTTTGAAAATTAAACCCTTGTCATTCCCATTGTTTGCAAATATTTTCTCTTAGTCTGTAGACTGTCTTTTCCTTTTGTTGATGGTTTCCTTTCCTGCGTAAGTACTGTAGCATTTTTTTTTTCCACACTAAAATGGGCTTTTCTATTATTTTTTTTTTTATCTAAAATTGTATTAGTTTTGCCAAATATCAAAATGAATCCACCACAGGTATACATGTGTTCCCCATGTAGCATTTTGATAAAAGTAAATAATTAGGAAAAATATAAGTGTCCACCAATAGGAACTTGGTTAAATAAACTATAGGACATCCATATGTTAAAGTAATGATGTAAACCTATATCCACAAAGTGAAGTGATATCCAAAATACATTGATACGTGCCAGGGGCCAAAGGGTGGAGAGGTGAGGAGGGGGAAAAGGGAGTTCATGTTTAATGGAGACAGCATTTAGAAAGGTGAAAAATTTGGGAAATGGATGATGGTGAGAGCTGTACAACAATGTGAATGCACTTAAGGCCAACCAGATAAATATGGTTAAAATAGTATGTTTTATATTATGTGACTTTTACCACAATAAAAAACATATAAAAATAAATTGGTAAATGATGAAAAAGGCCACAATATCTTACATTATTCCATTTACATGTAGTAAGTACATGCATGTGTAAATACATAAAAACTATAAGTACCTTCTATTAAAAAATGTGTGAAAGAATGACTACCATAATATTTTTAGTAGCTAACTCCAAGGAGTGAATTAAGGATATAGACAGACTTCCACTTTTTACTTTTACTTTTTACTTCAGTTTTATTTTTTAAGTTTTAAAATAAATATATATTATTTTATAATAAAAATATTATAGAAAAACCATAATACAAAAATTTTCCATAAAAAATGGCAATAACTTCAACCTGAAAATCTCTGCTTGTTTCAAAAAATGATTAATTATATTTTCTCCACATATATGTGTATATCTAAAATTCTCCTCAAACATAGATTTAATAATAAAATAAACTGCTGCTGCTGCTAAGTCGCTTCAGTCGTATCCAACTCTGTGCGACCCCATAGATGGCTCCCCGTCCCTGGGATTCTCCAGGTAAGAACACTGGAGTGGGTTGCCATTTCCTTCTCCAATAATAAAATAAACTACCCAATATGAATGATGTATGGAAAATTTAATGCGTTTTTTAAATATACCCCTTAAAAGCGATTGAATGCTGTTGAAGGACAAACTGGAAAAAAGCCAGGATAAAGACAAGAGATTTAGAAAAGTGCAATATGATTTTTCTTTTAAATACAGGGATGTTTAATCAGGAAATCAGTCCTGAATATTCATTTTAAGGACTGATGCTGAGCTGAAGTTCCAATACTCTGGCCACCTGATGCGAAGAACTAACTCATTGGAAAAGACCCCGATGCTAGGAAAGATTGAAGGCAGGATGAGAAGGAGATGTCAGAGAATGAGATGGTCAGATGCCATCACCGACTCGATGGACATGAGTTTGAGCAAGCTCCAAGAGTTGGTGATGACAGGGAAGCCTGGCATGCTGCAGTCCATAGGGTCGCACAGAGTCGGACATAACTGAGTGACTGAACTGAACTGAATTTACGGTATCATTTATTTGTTGTATTTACCTTTTACTTCAGGAAAATTTCAAAAGTGGTAAAATAACTCTTTAAAATTTTACTTAAGTAATTTACCATTTAAGAAAATGGCACAGAACAAGACATTTTATACATGGTAAAATAAAACTATTCTCTTACTTTTGTCAAAGCCAAAGCCTGCACGCCATAAAATTCAAGTATGAAAACATTAGCTTCATATAACAGAAATAGAAACCACTGCAATTTAAATCAAGGAATAAAATATTCAAGTGAACATCAATTTTGCATTAGTCATATAAGAATCAGAATAAAATTTATCTCTTATTGTGCCTAGGGAAAATCTGCACCAAATCTGTTGTCATTTGGTGAAAGTTTGACTTCTTACTTAGACAATATATATAAGAACTGTTTTTCGTCAGTTTAATCCTCCAGGAATGAACCCCAAATCACCATGACTTTGTTTTAATATCTAACTTTTTTGTACTATTTTTACATTTTCAAGTGACCCTAAGATTTCTTTTATCTATTTATTTGGTGTCGTTGCTTAAATGACAAAAGCTTTCTCTATTTCTTTTCTTACATAATTTCTTTTTTCTATTCATTTTTAAAAGTTTTATTTGTTATTCAGTTTTTAAAGCTTAATTTCCATTTACCATTTATTACAAAATATTGGCTCTATTCCCCATGGTATACACCCTTGAGCCTGTCTTACACCCATGGTTTATAGCTCCCATTCCCAACTCCTATATTGCTCTATTGCCCCTCCCCACTCACTAGTAAACACTAGTTTGTTCTCTATCTCTGTGAGTCTGTTACTCCTTTTTTCATTGACAGTTAAAAAACCTAAATTGGTGGCCCATTATTCATGAGTATATTCACATTTATGGCATGTGTTTTCATAGACATCACAGACCTAATTCCAAATACCTTTACTTTTTCTTCATTTTCTTTTTTGTTTCTAAATTATATTTTCTTACTCTGAAAGTGAAAGTCACTCAGTTGCATCTGACTCTTTGCACCCCCATGGACTGTAGCACACCCAGCTCTTCTGTCCATGATATTCTCCAGGCAAGAATACTGGAGTGGGTTGCCACGCCCCTCTCCAGGGGATCTTCCCAACCCAAGGATCAAACCTGGGTCTCCTGTAGCTGCTGTCTGAGCCACCAGAAAAGCTCCATTTACTCATTCTAAGATGCCTTAAATTATTTATAGAATAAGCTACACCATAATTTATAATGTTTAAAAGTGTTCTTAAATGTGCATAACTATAGCTGTAGTTTTAATTTTTAAAACATGTGTAATTCTACTGTCTTTAAAGTCACCTTTCTTAAACTATATATTACTTGAGTGTTTTCTGCTAGTACAACTACTTATGCCTGAGTATATATGGCCCACGAAGGTGTCATCTTCTCACATACAAGGCTGACCTCAGTACCTTGAACTTGCGCACTAGTGGGGCATGATTTGGTGAAAGTGTATTACAGCTGAGCTACTGCTTGCAGGGACTATTTAATGATGATCCATGGGCAACTTTTTTCCACTTTTATTGTGATATAATTGATATAATTGACACATAACAATAATATAACACAATTAACACTATGTATGTTTAAAAGGTACAAGGTGCTCATCTGATACACTTATATATTGCAAAATGATTACCACTGTCTAATAAACTACTACCCCCATCACATGATATAATTACCATTTCCTTTTTGTGAGGATTACATTTCAGATCTACTCTCTTAGCAACTTGCAAGTATATAATACAGTACTGTTAACTATGTGAGAGTTGGACTATAAAGAAAGCAGAGCGCTGAAGAATTGATGCTTTGGAACTGTGGTGTTGGAGAAGACTCTTGAGAGTCCCTTGGACTGCAAGGAGATCCAATCAGTCCATCCTAAAGGAAATCAGTCCTGAATATTCATTGGAAGGACTGATATTGAAGCTGAAACCTCAATATTTTGGCCACCTGATGCAAAGAGCTGACTCATTTGAAAAGACCCTGATGCTGGGAAAGATTGAAGGTGGGAGGAGAAGAGGACGGCAGAGGATGAGATGGTTGGATGGCATCACTAACTCAATGCGCATGAGTCTGAGTAAACTCTGGGAGTTGGTGGTGATGGACAGGGAGGCCTGGCATGCTGCAGTCCATGGGTCACAAAAGGTCAGACACGACTGAGCAGCTGAAATGAACTGAACTGAACTGTTAACTATAGACATCATACTGTATACTAGATGCTCCAAATTTATTCATCTTCTAACTGGGAATTTCTACCCTTTGAACCAACATTCTCCATATCCCTAAGCTCTCAAGCCCTGGTAACCACCATTCTACTATCTGTCTCCATGAGTTTAATTTTTTTTAATTCCACATATAAGTGTTATCATACATGTATTTATTTTTCACAGGTGACCTTTCACTTAGCATAATGTCCTCAAGGTCTGTCTATGCTGTCCCAAATAGCAGAGTTTTTTCCTTCTTTCTCATGGTTGGATAATATTCCATTATATATGTATCTATGTGTGTTGAAAAGCAGAAACATTACTCTGTTGACAAAGGTCTGTATAGTCAAGGCTATGGTCTTCCCAGTGGTCATGTACAGTTGTGAGAGCTGGACTGTAAAGAAGGCAGAGAACCAAAGAACTGATACCTCCTAACTGCAGTGCTGGAGAAGACTCCTGAAAGTCCCTTGGACAACAAGGAAATCAAACCAGTCAATCTTAAGGGAAATCAACCCTGAATAATCACTGGAAGGATTAATGCTTAAGGTGAAGTGATATGATGGTCATCTGATGCGAATAGCCAACTCATTGGAAAAGTCCCTGATGCTGGCAAAGATTGAGGGCGGAGGGAAAAGAGGGTGTCAGAGGATGAGATGGCTGGATGGCATCATCGATGCAACTGACATGAACTGGGGCAAACTTCAGGAGATGGTGAGGGACAGGGAGGCCTGACGTGCTGCGGTCCATGGGGTCACAGAGTCAGACACGACTTGGCAACTGAACAACAAGAGAAATATATATATATATATATCTCACCACTTCTTCATCCATTCATCCTTGATGGACACTTGGGTTGTTTCCATATCTTTGCTATTGCGAATAAGGTGCAATAAATATGGAAGTATAGGTACTTCGCCAGGATCCTGTTTTCATTTCCTCTGGCTGTATACCCAGAAGTTGGATTTCTGAATCATATGACACTTATACTTTTTATTTTTTGAGAAACTTATATACTGTTTTTCACAAATCAATCAAGTTACATTCTAATCAACAGTGCACAGAGGTTCTCTTTGTTCCATATCCTTTCCAATATTTGTTATTCCTTGCCTTTTGAATAAGACTCTCTCTAACAGGTCCTAAGCAGTATCACACTGTGGTTTTAATTTCTATTTCCCTGATGTTAGTGATGTTGAGCACTTTCTCATATACCTTTTAGCTATCTGTATGTTGTTTTTAGAAAAATGTCTATTCAGATCCTCTGCCCAATTTTTATTCAGATTGTTTTTGTTCTGAGTTGTATGAGCTATCCTTTTATTATATATATGGACTGCAAATAATTTCTTCTATTCCATAGATTCCAGAGGTTACCTTTTCATTGTTTTTGTTAAAAAAAATCTTTATTTGGTTTGAGTTGGGAGATACATTCCTACTTTAAAAAAAAAAACTAGGCTGTCATATGAAAATGAAGGTACATTTCAGAACACACTCAGTAAATTTACTGATACTTCATGTGTACTAGATAATGCTTTAAATTATTGAATAACAATGCTTGAAACAGATCATTACTACCTATCCTCCTTTTATAGTTTAAGAAGCTGAGGTTATATAATTATCCCAGTTCAGTTCAGTTCAGCCACTCAGTCAGGTCCGACTATTTGCAACCCCATGGACCACAAACACCAGCCCTCCCTGTCCATCACCATCTCCCAGAGTCCACCCACACCCATGTCCATTGAGTTGGTGATGCCAATCAACTATCTCATGCTCTGTCGTCCCCGTCTCCTCCTGCCCTCAATCTTTCCCAGCATCAGGGTCTTCTCAAATCAGTCAGCTCTTCCCATCAGGTGGCCAAAGTATTGGAGTTTCAGCTTCAACATCAGTCCTTCCAATGAACACTCAGCACTAATCTCCCTTCGGATGGACTGGTTGGATCTCCTTGCAGTCCAAGGGACTCTCAAGAGTCTTCTCCAACACCACAGTTCAAAAGCATCAGTTTTTCAGGGCTCAGCTTTCTTTATAGTCCAACTCTCGCATCCATACATGACTATTGGAAAAACAATAGCCTTGACTAGATGGACCTTTGTTGGCAAAGTAATATCTCTGCTTTTTAAGATGCTGTCTAGGTTGGTCATAACTTTCCTTCCAAGGAGTAAACGTCTTTTAATTTCATGGCTGCAATCAACATCTGCAGTGATTTTGGATTCCCAAAAAATAAATTCTGTCACTGTTTCCACTGTTTCCCCATCTATTTCCCATAAAGTGATGGGACCAGATGCCATGATCTTAGTTTTCTGAATGTTGAGCTTTAAGCCAACTTTTTCACTCTCCTCTTTCACTTTCATCAAGAAGCTCTTTAGTTCTTCTTCACTTTCTGCCATAAGGGTGATGTCATCTGCATATCCGAGGTTATTGATATTTCTCCTGGCAATCTTGATTCCAGCTGGCAATCTTCATCCAACTCAGACCAGCGTTTCTCATGATGTGCTCTGCATATAAGTTAAAATAAGCAGAGTGACAATATACAGCCTTGACATACTCCTTTTCCTATTTGGAACCAGACTGTTGTTCCATGTCCAGTTCTCAGGATGTAGATCAGGTGGTCTGGTATTCCGATCTCTTGAAGAATTTTCCACAGTTTATTGTGATAGATGCAGTCAAAGGCTTTGGCATAGTCAATAAAGCAGAAATAGATGTTTTTCTGGAACTCTCTTGCTTTTTCCATGATCCAGTGGATGCTGGCAATTTGATCTCTGGTTCCTCTGCTTTTTCTAAAACCAGCTTGAACATCAGGAAGTTCACGGTTTATGTATTGCTGAAGCCTGGCTTGGAGAATTTTGAGCATTACTTTACTAGCGTGTGAGATGAGTGCAATTGTGCAGTAGTTTGAGCATTCTTTGGCATTGCCTTTCTTTGGGATTGGAATGAAAACTGACCTTTTCCAGTCCTGTGGCCACTGCTGAGTTTTCCAAATTTGCTGGCATATTGAGTGCAGCACTTTCACAGCATCATCTTTCAGGTTTTGAAATAGCTCAACTGTAATTCCATCACCTCCACTAGCTTTGTTCATAGTGATGCTTTCTAAGGCCCACTTGACTTCACATTCCAGGATGTCTGGCTCTAGGTGAGTGATCACACCATCAGGATTATCTTGGTCGTGAAGATCTTTTTTGTACAGTTCTTCTGTGCATTCTTGCCACCTCTTCTTAATATCTTCTGCTTCTGTTAGGTTCATATGATTTCTGTCCTTTATTGAGCCCATATTTGCAAGAAATGTTCCCTTGGTATCTCTGATTTTCTTGAAGACATATCTAGTCTTTCCCATTCTGTTGTTTTCCTCTACTTCTTTACATTGATCCCTGAGAAAGGCTTTCTTATCTCTCCTTGCTATTCTTTGGTACTCTTCATTCAAATGGGTATATCTTTCCTTTTCTCCTTTGCTTTTTGCTTCACTTCTTTTCACAGCTATTTGTAAGGCCTTCCTAGACAGCCATTTTGCCTTTTTGCATTTCTTTTTCTTGGAGATGGTCTTGATCCCTGTCTCCTGTACAATGTCACGAACCTCTGTCCATAGTTCATCAGGCACTCTTTCTATCAGATCTAATCCCTTAAATCTATTTCTTACTTCCACTGTATAATCATAAGGGATTTGGTTTAGGTCATACCTGAATGGTCTAGTGGTTTTCCCTACTTTATTCAATTTTAGTCTGAATTTGGCAATAAGGAGTTCATGATCTGAGCCACAGCCAGTTCCCAGTCTTGTTTTTGCTGAGCGACTGATCTGATCTGATAAAGCTTCTCCACCTTTGGCTGCAAAGAATATAATCAATCTGATTTCAGGATTGACCATCTGGTGATGTCCATGTGTAGAGTCTTCTCTTGTGTTGTTAGAAGAGGGTGTTTGCTATGACCAGTGCATTCTCTTGGCAAAACTCTATGAGCCTTTGCCCTGCTTCATTCTGTACTCCAAGGCCAAATTTGCCTGTTACTCCAGCTGTTTCTTGACTTCCTACTTTTGCATTTTAGCCCCCTATAATGAAAAGAACATCTTTTTTTGGTGTTCTAAAAGGTCTTGTAGGTCTTCATGGAACCATTCAACTTCAGCTTCTTCAGCATTACTGGTCAGGGCATAGATTTGGATTACTGTGATGTTGAATGGTTTGCCTCAGAAACAAACAGAGATCATTCTGTTGTTTTTGAGATTGCATCCAAGTACTGCATTTCGGACTCTTTTGTTGACCATGATGGATACTCCATTTCTTCTAAGGGATTCTTGCCCACACTAGTAGATATAATGGTCATCTGAGTTAAATTCACCCATTCCAGTCCATTTTAGTTCGCTGATTCCTAGAATGTCGACATTCACTCTTGCCATCTCTTGTTTGACCACTTCCAGTTTGCCTTGATTCATGTAACATTTCAGGTTCCTATGCAATATTGCTCTTTACAGCATCGGGCCTTGCCTCTATCACCAGTGACATCCACAACTGGGTGTTGTTTTTGCTTTGGCTCCATCCCTTCATTCCTTGTGGAGTTATTTCTCCACTGATGTCCAGTAGTATATTGGGCATCTACTGACCTGGGGAGTTCATCTTTCAGTGTCCTATTTTTTGCCTTTTCATACTGTTCATGGGTTTCTCGAGGCCAGAATACTGAAGTGGTTTGCCATTCCCTTCTCCAGTGGACCACATTTTGTCAGAATTCTCCACCATGACCCTTCCATCTTGGGTGGCCCTACACGGCATGGATTGCTTGCATTGAATTAGACAAAGCTGTGGTCCATGTGTTCAGACTGGCTAGGTTTTTGTGATTGTCCCAGTTACACAGCTAAGTACTAAAGCTGGGTATTTTAACATAAACACTTTCCATATGATAATACCTGCTTATAGCGAGAAAACACATGTCCCCTAAAGAATGCAGTCCTATTTTTTAACTAATTTTGATTGGAGTATAGTTTGATTTACAATGTTGTGTTAATTTCTGCTGTACAGCAAAGTGAATCAGTAATACATGTATCAATACATAGGTCCACTCTTTCTAAGATTATTTTTCCATATAGGTCATTACAGAGAACCGAGTAGAGTTCCCTTTGTTACACAGTAGTTACTTATTAGTTATCTATTTTATATAGTGTATATGTCAATCCCAATCTCCCTCACTTTCTTCTTGGTAATCATTTCCTTTGTTTTCAAATTCCTACCTTCTAATGCACAGATTCTTTTTCAATTTGGTCTATTCTGTGCTTGATGCTTCCTACTGCACTTTTTTTTTGTTCACTGAATTCTTCAGCTCCAGAATTGCTGTTTGGTTCTTTTTTAGGATTCCTATCTCTGTACTAAATTTCTCATTGTGTTCATGGTTTCAGTGAATTGTCTTTGTGTGTTTTATTGTAGTTCATGGAGTTCTCTTAAAGTACTTTCTTAAAATTCTGTATTGGATAAATCATAGCTCTCCACGTCTTTGGCTTTATTTACTGGGAGATTACAGGGCTTCCCAGGTGGCTCAGTGGTAAAGAATCTGCCTGCCAGTGCAGGAGACGCTGGCAATGCGGGTTTGATGCCTGATTTGGAAAGATAACCCTGAAGAAGGCAATGGCAACCCACTCCAGTATTCTTGCCGGGAAAATCCTACAGTCCATGGGGTTACAGAGAGTTGGACATGTCTGAGCTCACACACACTGATTATTGTGATCTTTCATAATGTTTCCTTGATTTTTCATGTTTCTTGTAGTTCTGTATTGCTGTCTTCACCTCTGTGTTAGCAGTTGCCTCCTCCAATCTTTATGGACTGACTTTAATGTAGTTATACCTTCCATCAGTCCTATTAGAGATTCTGAGGCTTTCTCAGATCCTGTGTGAATGTACTGCTCCACACTTCTTGTTCCCACTGTGGCATAATGATTAAGCTTGTATGTCTTCTCTCAGTCCTGCAGAGCACCAGGCTGGCCACTGACAGCGTCTTTGTTGTTCTTAAGGAAGCCATACCATGGGACTTTTTAGTGGTTTCCCTCTGGCCCACAGACCCTGACCTGCTTTTTCTGCATGCTTACTAGCTTTTCTGCTTTCTGGAGTGACCACAACGAGCCCGCAGTAGAGCAGGGGGAGCCGGACAAGCATGCAGGTACTGGGGGTGCCCATGGGCCAGTTGAGGGAATTCACACATGAGGCTTCCCCAGTGGCTCATGGGCCAGCTTCCTAATGGAGCCCACTAGGCAGCCATCAGAAACTACATTTCTTTAACACCCTCTCAGAATCATAGCGGCCTCTTTCCCAATGTCCTTCCACCCCCAGCCCCAATCCCCACCCCCCCCCATACCGCTGTCCACTCATGAAACACTCAGTTTAGGACTCTGGATGCTGGGAGAGGGGCTTCCCAGGTGGCCCTAGTGGTAAAGAACCCACCTGCCAACACAGGAGACATAAGAGACATAGGTTTGATCCCTGGGTTGAGGAGATCCCTTGGAATACGGCGTGGCAACCCACTCCAGTATTCTTGCCTGGAGAATCCCATGGACAGAGGAGCCTGGTGGGCTAGAGTCCATGGGGTCTCAAAGAGTTGGACACAACTGAAGCCACAGCATACACGCACGCACACAGGCTGGGAGAGAAATGAGTCTCTGGCAAAGTGCCTCACCACTGGACAAGTCTCACACTCATTCACCAGGTCTCCCTTCTCCCACAGGAGAAATCTCGGGCCAAATGGGTCTCATTTAGGCCGAAGCTGTGCCTCCCAGGGGTGGGGTAATATGGGCAAAGTCAAGCTCTTCTTCTCACCCACTCCAGTTCATCCAAATTCATATTTTATTTTTTTTCTCCAGCAGAGTGCTACAACTTCTTCTCTGGAAACCTGAACTTCCACAAAGGCGCTCTTGTTCCTCTGTGGGTAACTGCCTTGAGTTGGTGTTCTCCAGGTGCTCTGGCCTGCTGTGAGAGGGCTGGAACTGGTTCACAGGCCACAGCAGGGTCCACAGCTGGTACTGAGGTCTGTCAGCCTATTACCCGATACACAGGTGGGCGAGACTCTTTCGGGTCCCTTGGCAGATGGTGTTGGATCCCACAACTCCCAGAGGGGCAGTTTCATTTGTGGATGAATCAATGCCAAATTTTTGTTGTTGTGCTGTTGTTGTTTGGTCCTAAGTCATACACGACTTTGCAACCCCATGGACTGTAGCCCGCCAGGCTCCTCTGTCCATGGGGATTTCCCAGGAAAGAATACTGGAATAGGTTGCCATTTCCTCCTCCAGAGGTTCATCCTGACCCAGGGATCAAACCCACATCTCCTATGTCTCCTGTATTGCAAGTGGACTCTTTACTACTGAGCCATCAGGGAAGCCCGTTTGTTATTATGGGAGGGAATAAAAATGAGGAATTTACTTTGATGCTCACATCACTACCTTCTTGGGAAATGTTTTGACGTTCCATATTAAAGGTGATTTAATGGTGGTTTAGACGGTAAAGAATCCACCTGCAATGCAGGAGACTTAAGGGATGCAGGTTTGATCCCTGGGTAGGGAAGATCCCATGGAAAAGGGAGTGGCAATCCACTCCAGTATTCTTTCCTAGAGGATCCCATGGACAGAGGAGCCTGTCAGACCATAGTCCATGGGGTTGCAAAGAGTCAGACACGACTGAGCAACTAGCAATTTCATTTTTCATATTAAAGGTAAGGAGGAAATTTTAAGAAAAAAAAGAACCTTAAACAATAAGTAGATTATTTGGGCATATCAGAGTGAAGTATAGCCCTCCCTAGTGTGTCAGAGGAGGTTATCACAGAAAGAATGTTGATAGAGAACAGGGCCAAGTGCACTAACTCTAAAGTATGCCACTAAATTCACCCCACCTAGCTGGTAAAAGTCAATATTTTGGTGCTCAGAGGAGATAAAATTAGTTAGGGAATGCCCCTCCCAGAACAATGTTTTAGATAGGAGGCTTATTTCTCTCTGGTTGTGTCACATGATGCAATTAAATATGTGAGGTACTCAAAACAGAGTGAACACGTAGGAAATTAAATAAAGAGCTTTAAGAGTCAACACGTGCTTCTTTCATACTGTCTCCAATAATGTGTTGGCAGCTCTCCAGTGAGACCCCAAACTAATGGTTGCCTCAAATGGAGATTTGGAGGCAGGCAAGAGGCAGGCAAGCCTATATCTCATTTTGTCCTCCATCCCAACACTCACTAACTATAGTTCTTACACTATATGAATCATAAAATTATGTGCTCAGAACTCAAAATGAGGCTCCAAGCATAGACTAACTTATAGACAACCTGTGCATGTTAAGCCAGCATGCCTCATACAGTCCTGCAATCTTTCCACCCAAGGCATAAGCTTCATCATCATCTTCTCTCTCTTAAACTCATGTCTCCATACAGTTCTGCAATTCCTTTCATCTGATGGAACATTGGTTTTCCTACCTCTTAAAACAGTGGTTCCAAAAAATGTATTCACAAAGAAGGAAAAGACATGTATTCTGAACACTTTCACTGAATGTTTTCTCTATGTGCTTGCCCTGATTCAAACCAGGCTCTCCCATATGGAACTCACAAGTAAAATCCATTTTTTTTCTCATATTGTGTTTTATGTTAGAGTCAAGATAATTAGCTACCATTGTCCTAGAGCCTCAATGATACCGCTAGATCTTTTTGACAACATAATTCCATGAGAACCTTTATCTTTAAAGGCTCATGGAGCATCCCAGCTTTCTACTGCCTAAATTACCTCATTACTATTTACCTATCAATCTTTTAGCCATTCCCCCCACATTCGCTGAAGGCTTTGCACTTCTCTCAGCATTATTTCCTATGCACAAATTGCTAATATCAACTTGAGCATCTTCAAAGTTCAAAGGTACAATCTTAACATCTCAGTTCCTCTGCTTCCTCCTCTTTAGTGAATCTCACTTCTACTCCACTTTCCATCCAGCTCTATTGTCTACACCCTGGGTCTTGTCATCACCTATAACTGGTTCACTGCTAAACTCTGAAACTCAAACAGCAGCAGCTGTCTATAATCCTAGCTCTGAGAAGTGAAAGTGAAGTCGCTCAGTTGTATCCATCTCTTTGCGACCCCATGGACAGCAGCCTACCAGGCTCCTCTGTCCATGGGATTTTCCAGGCAAGAGTACTGGAGTGGGATGCCATCACCTTCTCCGCTCCTGCATTGCAGGCAGATGCTTTACCCTCTGAGCCACCAGGGAAGCCCTATTGGTTGTTTAGTATGTAGCAAATCACTCAGTTTTTCCCTCCTTGCACCGGGACTTAGATCTTAGTAACAAATCCAATTTTTTTTTTTTTAATAATCCTTAAATCCTCCCCTCAAATATTGAAGAATTATGGTTTTACCAGCTATAAAGTATCTTATTGTTGTTGGTGTTTAGTTGTGTTTAGTTGCTAAATCATGTCTGACTCTTTGTAACCCTATGGACTGTGGCCCACGAGACTCTTTTGTCCATGGGATTTCCCATTTCAGGAATACTGGAATGGGTTGCCATTTCCTCCTCCAGGGGATCTTCCCCACCCAGGGATCAAAATTGTGTCTCCTGCACTAGCAGGTGGATTCTTTATCGCTGAGCCCCAACAGGGAAGTCCAGGTATCCAATTTCTAATGCTTCTACTTTCTGCCTATCAAATACACTCATCATATCTCCACTCTATCTCCCCTATATTCAACTCCATAGCACAGTGTATCAGTTGCTGTTACTATGTCCTCAACTCCCTTGCTTGTCCCTATAGTACATCCACACAGTTTAAGTGGAATGTCTGCCTTCTAAACCTGGAAAGCTGTATCTTGCTAGAGAAAATAAGAAATGCATGTCAGTGTCACTAAAGATCTGTGACCTGCACTCACTGCTATCTAGGTTACTTCCAGGTATAACTAGTGAATGCTCTTTCCAGTCCTCGTGCAGCCATTTAAAAAAAAAAAAAAAAGTCTCCACTCATTTCAAAGCTCTAGCCACTTCCTTGTTCACTATAAAACAAAAACCTTAGTATTACAAAACAACAGAGAATCCCCTCAATTTTCTGCCAACACAGGTACAAACAGCTACATCGATATGCCTGTTTCTGTCTTCTCGCCTATTATAGAGGGAGAGGGATTTGGCTACCCAGTAAGGGCAATTTTTTACTTATTCCAGAAATTTCAATATGTAGTTATTGAACTTTGAAGCAATGACGCTTTATCTTCATTAGTTTTATTTTTCCTAAAAAGGACATAAAATTATACTTCTTTTTAACAACTAAAAGAGGTGGATGAAACTAAGTGGAAGGAGTGAGAAAGTAGGGAAAGATTCACCAGGTATACAAAAATGTGGTTAGGAAGGAATGACAAGGGGATATAGAGCTTAGTCTTTAATGGGATTTGATTGCAATAGCAAGGGACTAGAGGGCTTTAAACAATTATTTTAATTTGATAGTGGCTTGCCAGTCAAAGCCTATTTTGATGCCAATAATTCTCTTCCAATTGACTTAAAGAATTAAAAACTTTTAAAACTCTGGTCTTTTTCTTCGCCATCATATGCTATTACAGACACTTAAAGTTTATTGTCATTATCGACTACCTCTTAGTTTAATTGTAAAACTGGCTTAAGCATTATTAAATTCCTGGAAGATTAATAACATGATCAAAGAGCAAAGCCCATTCCTTTAAGTGCAATTCTCAAACTTTCTTTCAAATTACTGTCTGAAAAGTTCATGGCCTACTGATGAGCCTTCAAGGTCTTCTCCTCTGTAATATGGTGTATATTTCTTAATTGATGTTGGGCTGAAATCACAAGTCACCTCTCTGAAGACAGAAATTTGTAACATAACATGGAAAGTATATTTTTAAGGGGCTCCAGAATAATTATTGATACATTTTCAATAGCAAGTCTGAAGAAATTAATGGGTATACCATTCACCATGACAAGAAATTCAATTACTTTATGGTACTCTCCCCTCCCCTGGAGGAGGGCATGACAACCCACTCCAGTATTCTGGCCTGGAGAATTCCCATGGACAGAGGAATCTGGCGGTCTACAGTCCATGGAGTCACATAGAGTATGACACGACAGAGCAACTTAGCAGAGCAAAGCAATCTCCCCTCCACAACCTCAGACATGCAGATGCTACTCTAATGGCAGAAATCAAAGAGACACTAACGAGCCTCTTGAAGAAGGTGAAAGAGGAGAGTGAAAAAGCTGGCTTAAAGCTCAAAATTTAAAACCTAAGAGCATGGCATCTGGTCCCATTACATCATGGAAAATAGATGGGGTAAAAGTGAACACAGTGACAGATTTTATTTTACTGGGCTCCAAAATCACTGTGGATGGTGACTGCAGCCACAAAATTAAAAGACGCTTGTTCCTTGAAAGAAAAGCTATGACAAATCTAGACAGTGTATTAAAAAGAAGAAACATTACTTTGCTGACAAAGGTCCTTACAGTCAAAGCTATGGTTTTTCCAATAGTCATGTATGGCTGTGAAAACTGAACCATAAGAAACCTGGGTGCTGAAGAATTGAGGCTTTCAAACTGTGGTGCTGAAGAAGACTCTTGAGAGACCCCTGGACAGCAAGGAGATCAAATCAGTCAATCCTAAAAGAAATCAACCCTGAATATTCATAGGAAGGACTGGTGCTGAAGCTGAAGCTCCAATACTTTGGCCACCTGACACAAAGCTGACTCATTGGAAAAGACCTTGATGCTGGGAAAGACTGAGGCAGGAGGAAATGGGGATGACAGAGGATAAGATGGTTGGATGGCATCATCAACTGATGAGTTTGAGCAAGTTCCGGGAGATGGTGAAAGACAGGGAAGCCTGGCGTGCTGCAGTCCATGGGGTCTCAAGGAGTCGCACATGACTGAGCAGCTGAACAACAACTTTCCTCTCCACATCATCTCTTTCCCTCCTTCATATTGAAACATATATGAGTTAAGGTTTCTCAGTTACTATCTCACATGGGATAATTTAATTAATTCTTGTAGTGTATCCTAATAAATATAGATACTAGTGATTGGCTATTTCTCAAGTTAAGAATTTTATTATTCCCATTGTAGCTTGGATGACTTGAAAAATAATGCCATTTACTAAAACAAAGTAATATTTTTAAAATTTAGAAAACTATCATTGCTACTCATTTACTCATTTAACAAATATCTATTAGGTGCCTACTGCATAGTAAACATTATACTACATTCAGAGTGACATTTCCAGAAGCCAAGAGTTTACCCAAGGATGAAATTGACTAATGAAGGTGTGGTTTTCAAAAGATCTTTCCTCTTCTGAAAAATAACACAAACTACTAAGTACTGTAGAAATGAAAATCTTAACATGTTACTATGTTAGGGGGAAAAATGAGCTTGTATTTGTGAACGTTCTGAATAAAACATACTAGAAAGGAGCAATACTTTTTTATTTTAAAGAACATGGCAAAATATTTGGAAGAATGTCTCATAAAGAAGCAATGCTAAGTATGACAAAGCAGAGGAATTGATGCTTGCTATGACTAGCTACCATTATATGTGACTCACAATCTGATAAGTTCCAGAATTTTTTAGACTATAAAAGTACATCACAAACAAATTCTCTGTACTAGGTAGCATGCTTTATTAGTGAAAGCACAACATTTTTGAGAATAGAAGACAGTGTCATGAATTATTATGCTGGGACAACTGATACAACCTGAGATTATCCAGACAAAGTCAAAAGTGAAAGTGGTCTTATTATCAGGGGACCAAAGAGTGAATGTACAGTTCTTCTACACATTTTTATTTAAATGAAAATGCAGCAAAGTTAAAAAATTTGAACCCAACTTAGTTTACAATTGGAAATATTCTTGAGCTACTATTATGCGTTCAACTGAATTACTTTAAAAACATGCTATTATATAATTTATTTTAATCATTATCATCAATCATTTATGTACATACAGAAAAAGTGAATTCTAAAAAGGTCAAATGTGGGACTAGAGGTAATTGAAATTAATCCTATAGAGGCAAGTAAAAACCATTGTTTTTCTCAATATTAATACCACTTAATCATCCAATACATCTAAACTTTCCTGGTCTTGATATCCAGAGATTATGTTTGCACAAAGGCTCCAATGTAATTTCTCTGCAGCTGAATAATGAGGAGTTAGTTAACATATTAGTTGAGAATTGAAAATGGATTAAAGGTGATTATCAGAAGGTTACATTACAACTGCTTGAAATCACTTATTTGTCGAGTGATTTAAATATTATTGCCCAACTACTTCCCCCTTAAAATGGCTTTTGTTGTAAGTTTATTTGCTGAGTACTCTTCAAAAGAGCTGCGGAAATACCCAGGCCTGACTATCCCAGAGAAGGTCAATGAAACAGTCCGAGATAAAAACTGGCTAAAACCCATTTGTATTGCTATGGCTTTGGTTTCACTTGCAGCTGTGTCAGCATCTTTTGTGCATTCCCTTCAGGCTCTTAGCCCTAGGAATAATGTAGATGCCATTGGTACATATGTGTATTTTCGTAAGATCAGAAACTATAAAACTCCTAGAGGAGAACATAGGCAAAACACTCTCTGACATAAATCACAGCAGGATCCTCTATGACCCACCTCCCAGAATACTGGAAATAAAAGCAAAAATAAACAAATGGGACCTAATTAAACTTAAAAGCTTCTGCACAACAAAGGAAACTATAAGCAAGGTGAAAAGGCAGCCTTCAGAATGGGAGAAAATAATAGCAAATGAAGCAACTGACAAACAACTAATCTAAAAAATATACAAACAACTCCTGCAGCTCAATTCCAGAAAAATAAACAACCCAATCAAAAAATGGGCTAAAGGACTAAATAGACATTTCTCCAAAGAAGACATACAGATGGCTAACAAACACATGAAAAGATGCTCAACATCACTCATTATCAGAGAAATGCAAATCAAAACCACAATGAGGTACCATTACACGCCAGTCAGAATGGCTGAGACCCAAAAGTCTACAAGCAATAAATGCTGGAGAGGGTGTGGAGAAAAGGGAACCCTCTTACACCTTTGGTGGGAATGCAAACTAGTACAGCCACTATGGAGAACAGTGTGGAGATTCCTTAAAAAACTGGAAATAGAACTGCCTTATGATCCAGCAATCCCACTGCTGGGCATACACACCAAGGAAACCAGAATTGAAAGAGACACATGTACCCCAATGTTCATCACAGCACTGTTTATAATAGCCAGGACATGGAAGCAACCTAGATGCCCATCAGCAGATGAATGGATAAGAAAGCTGTGGTACATATACACAATGGAGTATTACTCCTG
>NW_011494800.1:3048955-3057572 GCF_000754665.1 Bison bison bison | reverse complement strand
TAATAGCCAGGACATGGAAGCAACCTAGATGCCCATCAGCAGATGAATGGATAAGAAAGCTGTGGTACATATACACAATGGAGTATTACTCAGCCATTAAAAAGAATACATTTGAATCAGTTCTAATGAGGTGGATGAAACTGGAGCCTATTATACAGAGTGAAGTAAGCCAGAAAGAAAAACACCAATACAGTATACTAACGCATATCTATGGAATTTAGAAAGATGGTAACGATAACCCTGTATGTGAGACAGCAAAAGAGACACAGATGTATAGAACAGTCTTTTGGACTCTGTGGGAGAGGGAGGAGGGGATGATTTGGGAGAATGGCATTGAAACATGTATAATATCATATATGAAATGAATCGCCAGTCCAAGTTCAATGCATGATATTGGTTGCTTGGGTCTGGTGCACTGTGACGACCCAGATGGATGGTACAGGGAGGGAGGAGGGAGGGGGTTTCAGGATGGTGAACACGTGTACACCTGTGGCGGATTCATGTTGATGTATGGCAAAACCAATACAATATTGTAAAGTAATTAACCTCCAATTAAATAAAATTATATTTAAAAAAATAAAAAATAATAAAACAGAGTTAAAAATGCAGAAGTTGTGCTTGAACAGGTTTTTTAGATTTCTCTATTCATTATCAATTTTTATTTAGACTTCACAAAAATTCAAATTTTATTTAAAAACAAAAAGTCTGTTGAAGCAAATAAGCCAAAAGGAAGCCAGAAATATGTCCATTTCTATATCTTATATTCACCATGCATTTATTTAGCATCTACTGTAGGAAATATAACAAGTAAACAAGACCCACATCTGTGTTCTTATGTATCCCCTTCTCAAAAAGTTATGAAAATACACAAGAAAATTTTAGGTAGTAGCTTAGGAGCAGTTACAGAAATAAATAGTACTCTTAGTAAGTAAATGGAAGACAGTGACTCTAAATAAAGACTGCTTATGTTTCTAGAGTCTTGTTTTTACTTTTCCATGACATTTATTTTCAGTAAATATGAGGACCAAGGCTACCTACTTCTCATTAGAGTCAGCTTCACCCCAAAGGTGTCAGCCACCTCTCCAACTACTCATACCCACTAACACAAATCAAAATGCACATTTCAAACTTCACTCCTCCAGCGCAGAGGCACAGATTTTTTTTTTTTCCCTATCAGAGGAAAGAAGCCGCAGGTAAGCCTACCAGCACGTCACACCTTAGTGTGCGTTTACAAATAGGTGTGGTCCCAAGTGCTGACCAGGTTTAAAAAAAAAACAGTTTCACTGGTGGGAATGGGCAAGAGGGTAAGAAGTTATTTTAACACTTTGTGGTAAGGCAGACACAAGGAAAGCACTAGAGAAATGGACTTCAGAAAACCAGTGTGGCAGCTAAAAGGCATTATGTTTATAAAAGTAGCTAAAAAGAGTGTACTGAGTACTGGAAAAGAGACAAGGGTACAGAAAGAGAGGCCGTTGTTCAGTTGCTAAAGTTGTGCCCAACTCTTTGCAAAACCCATGGACTGCAGCACGCTAGGCCTCCCTGTCTCTCACCATCTCCTGGAGTTTACCCAAGTTCAAGGGAGAAAGCATACGACAAAAAAACAAACTTCAGCAGCTTCATTATTTTTTCCAGGCCAGGCCAGTGAAGGTGTTTTTGAAAAGTCTGATTTCTCTTCTTTCATACCTAGGGAAAGGCAGCAAGAGTAACAGCAATGGTTTAGGAGAAAGCCCAATATAGGGACATGAAAATTTTTAATACATATTTTATATATATATATATATATATACACACACACCCACTCATCTATACACACCCACTCATCTATACACACACACAACATATTTATTAATGTGTGTGTCTATTACATAGACAGTCACATGTGTGTGTAAATATACATATACATATATATAGTACTTCCCTGTAGCTCAGACAGTAAAGCTACAGGACTCCTCTATAGTTCAGACAGTAAAGAATCTGCCTGCAATGTAGGAGACCTGGGTTCAATCCCTGGGTTCGGAGATCCCCTGGAGAAGAGAATGGCAACCCACTCCAGTATCTTGCCGGGAAAATCCCATGGACAGAGAAACCTGTCAGGCTACAGTCTGTGGGGTTGCAGTGTCAGCACGACTGAGTGACCAACTCTACACTATGTATATACATATATATACACACACACAGAGAGAGAATATATACATTCTGTAATCCTTGCAGAAACCCAATGAACTGGGTACTATTTTAACTGGTTTCACAGATGAAGAAACTGAGGCACAGAGAGGCTAAATAATTACCCCGTAGTCAGAGTCATGCCTCCAGCAAGGATTGTTGTTCAGTCGCTCAGTCATCCCCAACTCTTTACGACCCCACGGATTGCAGCACACCAGGGTTCCCTGTCCTTCCCAGCAAGGATAAGAGCTCAGATTTTAACTTACACAATCTGTCCCTGGTGTTTGGACTTTTGACTCCTCTGATATCTTATTTTGGGACTGGTACAGTTGAGGGTAAGGTACAGTTACTTACAATCTGTTAGCATTTAAGTCAAAATTGAATTTTCAAATTTGTACTTTATAAACTATAGCTTCAAATGCTCCTTGATTGAATTTAATAAAAGTTTTAATTACATGGAATGTTCTTTATTTAAACAGGCAACTTTTTAAGTAAAAATAAGAACTACAAACCAACTAGTTTTGCACTGTTTTTTCACTAGCTGGCTTTCGGAGTGAATTTAAACAATGGAATTGTGATATACGAATAGAATTATGGCCTCACTTGTGTGCTTTCTACCTTATGTATCTTTCTGCCGTTGTTCTGGGGAGCTAAATATTTTTTATTGTATTTAGCTTTAAAAATCTGCAATGACTTTGAAGCTATATTTTAAAGATTCATAGCATCTGGTTCCTATTTACAATCTTTCAGTTTTCTAAGATATGTTAATAAGAAACATAATAAAGAAAATTAGATTTTTATCATTATGATTATTAATAAAAAATCCTCCCTGGTATAGCCGACATAACCATATCTAAAAATTATATGGAGTAAAAAATATTTCAAATTTTGTATTTTTAAAGAATGTAACAATAGATGTAGAAAACAGGCACCAAAGGGCGAAGAATCTTGAATCACTACAAAGTAGAAGTAAAAGTAGGCAAGTTCTTCTCTTGAATTCTGTACAGAATTTATTAGTAAATTTCCAAATAAAAAAATTTAAAATACCATTTATTGAATGGTTATTAAGTACTAGGCATTGCTCTAAGAGGGGTTTCCTAGTAGCTCAGATGGTAAAGACTCCTGTTCAATCCTTGAGTCAGGAAGATCTCCTAAAGAAGAGAATACCCACCCGGTATAGTAATCTTGGACTTCCTGGTAGCTCAGACAGAAAAGAATCTGCCTACAATGTAGGAGACCTGAGTTTGATCCCTGGGTTGGGAAGATCCCCTAGAGAAGGGAATGGCTCCCCATTCCAGTATCCTTGCCTGGGAAATCCCACAGACAGAGGGGCCTGGTGAGCTACAGTCCATGGAGTTGCAATTGCTACTGCTAAGTCACTTCAGTCATGTCCGACTCTGTGCGACCCCATAGACGGCAGCCCACCAGGCTTCCCCGTCCCTGGGATTCTCCAGGCAAGAACACTGGAGTGGGTTGCCATTTCCTTCTCCAATGCATGAAAGTGAAAAGTGAAAGGGAAGTCACTTAGTCGTGTCCGACTCTAGCGACCCCATGGACTGCAGCCCACCAGGCTCCTCTGTCCATGGGATTTTCTAGGCAAGAGTACTGGAGTGGGGTGCCATTGCCTTCTCCATGGAGTTGCAATACTTACTCCTAATAATAACTCTAGCAGGTAACTATTATTATTTCCATATTTTCAAATGAGAATATTGAGACAATAAGAAGTTAAGCAACTTACACAAGGACCCACAGCTGATAAATGGTACAGCTGGAGATTTGAACCCAGGCAGCGTAACCTCTTGAGCGTAACTGGGGCTCTTAGCTTATAGAACCCCTACTAAATGGCTATAGTTATCTTGTTGGGCAGCTCACACATATAACATGTAACTTATTCACTAAAAGCTGTGAGGACTGCATCCTCATCTGGACCTAAAATATGTGTCACTATACTGAGTACTGCCATTCAGAGCTGTTTTCCACACATGCTCCATAAGCACGTTGCTCTGTAAGTTAAATACAATTTTGTCAGGGCTTCCCAGGTGGCTTGGTGGTAAAGAATCTGCCTGCCACTGCAGGAGACTTGGGTTCAATCCCTGGATCAGGAAGATCCCCTGGAGAAGGAAATGGCAACCCACTCCAATATTGTTGCCTGGGAAATCCCACGGACAGAGGAGCCTGGCAGACTACAGTCCATTGGGTTGCAACAGTCTAATATGACTTAGCAACTAAACTACAACAATTTTCTCTAGCAAGACATAACTCTTCTTAGTATACCACGTTGCATCACTTTCTCTCACTTTCTCCCACTTTCTGATTCTTCAAATCAGTAGATATCAAGGTAGTCAGTCAGGGATATGACTGATGGGAAAAGATGTGCTCTATTTTACATTTTAAAAAACTCCCAAGGTACTAGTATATACTGTGTACAATGTGCACCTGCCTTCACAGCCAAGCAGAACTGACCTTTTCCTTATTCTCCTCTTCTGTGATTGTACTTAACCCTCATTTTAATCTGATTTCACATACATAAAAGTGTTTGAAGTTAGAGATGAACAGTTTGATTGTCTGAGGTCCTGAAAAAACTGAAGCAGGGCAGGAGGGATGCTCTCCAAAAAGAAAATATATATATGTGTGTGTGTGTGTGTGTGTGTGTGTGTGCATGTGTGTGTGTGTGCGTGCATGTATATATATAATAAATGTTAATAATTAAAACTGTCAATCATTAAAACTTTATAATTTTGAAAAATCCACTTCCAGGCCTCTATGAGTCTCTCAGGTTTTCATAGGAAATCTTAGCATCAGTGTCGTGAGCCTTATTATTATCCTAAAAGAAATTAGCATTAAGGCAATTCCTGAGTTAATACAACTTGAAAGAGAAGAGGACCTATTATTTTATGCTTGGTTTGACTACAGTTATTGGACATATTAAGATACATAAAGACTCTCTTTTAGTCAATCATTAGGTCATGTGATGGGCCTGGGGTCAGTAGCTTTATAAATGCTATATATGGTTTGTCTGAAGATTCTGGTCTTTAATAAATTCAAGGCAAATAAATTCACCCTAAGTGCTGTTCAATGACCAATTTCATTATCACTAACTACTGACTAACAAAAAATAGATATGAAAACATCATTCATATTCACTTTAGTGGAAAAATATGAATAAGTAGTTCTGAATACTTCAATGTATTACAATTAAATTAAACCAAAATTTTATTCCCTCACAGAAAATTTTAGCCAAATTAAGATATGCAATCATTTTATCAATTCAGGAAAAGTCATTTACAAAATAGCAGTGACTATAGCTATAATGCATTCAGACATAAATTCTCAAATGCTATGGGCATCTCCCATATTTCATGTCAAAAGTAATAATTACCAACATCAATAGAATGCTTTCTATGTGTCCGAAGTTCAAATTTTTTTTTTTTAACTTCTTATATGTACTACCCTAGTTCATTCATGAAGTAGGTAGGTATGTTTACTACAGTTAGGGAGAAGCACAAAGAGATTGCCCAAGATAATATACAGATAAGTGAAGTGGGACTTGAACTCAGTTCTGTAACCACACCCATCTCCCTTCCACCTTCAACTTTCCATTGTTCCTAACCTCAGATATCCTCTAATCTTTCCTCCATTTCTAAAATCTTGTTATTCAAAAACTGCTCTATAATTTGGAGCGTATTATGCTGAGTGAGGGCTTCCCTGGTAGCTCAGCTGGTAAAGAATCTGCCTGCAATGCAGGAGACCCCAGTTCAATTCCTGGGTCTGGAAGATCCCTTGGAGGAGAGCATGGCAACCCACTCCAAAATTCTTGCCTGGATAATCCACGTGGAAAGGAGTCTAATGGGCCATAGTCTACCCCATGTTGCAAAGAGTCGGACACCACTGAGCGACTAAGCACAGAACATGCTGAGTGAAATAAGTCAGACACAGAAAAACACAATCTGTATGATGTCACTTATAACTAGAGTCTAAAAGAAACAAAAACTATCTGTAAGTCTGCTCCTTTTTTTTATAGTCACTATAACTGAAAACAACAAAAAAAAGCAAACTAGAGCAAAAAAGGAGCAGATTTACAGATAGAAAGAATAAGCTATTGGTTACCAGTGGGGAGACTGAACAGCAGAGCAGCAATATAGGGGCTGGGGATTAAGAGGTACAAACTATTATGTATATAACAAGCTACAGTGATACACTGTACAACACAGAGAATATAGCCAATATTTTAAAATACCTATAAATGAAATATAACCTTTAGATTTTTGAATCATATATTATACAGTTGTAACATATAATATTGTACATCAACTGGACTTCCATTTTTTAAAATGTTCTACAAATGGAACCAAGGTATGTAACCTTTGGCGACTGGCTCTGTTTTTCACTTGGCATAATTCCCTAGATATTCATCCAATTTGCTATCTGAATCAGGTCCTTTGTTTTTATTCCTGAGTAGTACTCCATGGTCGGAGAAGGCAATGGCACCCCACTCCAATACTCTTGCCTGGAAAATTCCATGGACAGAGGAGCCTGGTAGGCTGCAGTCCATGGGGTCACTAAGAGTCAGACATGACTGAGCGAATTCCCTTTCACTTTTCACTTTCACGCATTGGAGAAGAAAATGGCAACCCACTCCAGTGTTCTTGCCTGGAGAATCCCAGGGACGGGGGAGCCTGGTGGGCTGCTGTCTATGGGGTCGCACAGAGTCGGACACGACTGAAGCGACTTAGCAGCAGCAGCAGCAGTACTCGATGGTATATACACATGATAGTTTGTTTAATCACTTATCTGCTGAAGAGCACTGGGGCTTATTTCAATTTAGGGCTACTCCAAGGAAAGCTGCTATGAATTTTACAGGAGTTTATGTGACCATAAGTTTTCACTTCTCTAGGATAAATGCCTAGGAGGACAATTAATGGGTCATATGGAAATTGCATGTTTCGTTTTATAACAAACTGCCAATTTGTTTTCCAAAGAGGCTGTAGCATTTTACATTCCCACCTGTGACAGATCCAGTTTCTCCACATCCTCTCAAGCACTTGGTATTGTTACTATTTTTTTTCATTTTTTCCCTTCTGATAGATGTGCAGGAATGCCTCGTTGAGGTTTTAATTTGTGCTTCTTTGATGTTGAACATATTTCCATGTGCTTATTTGACATCTGTATTTCCTTTTCACTGAAATGCCTCTTCATGTCCTTTTTCCATTTTCTGTTTTTTTTTTTTTTTACTGTTGTGTTTCCAGAGTTCTTTATATACTCTACATTTTAGCCTTTTGTTGAATAAATAGCCTGAAAATATTTTCCCCTGATCTGTAGTTTTTTTCATCCTTTTCACATGGACTTTCACATGGCAAAACTTAAAATTTTGATGAAATCCAATTTATTCAGTTTTCTTCTTATAGATCATGCTATTGGTATCACATCTAAGAACATCTGAATAGCTCTAGGGGCTGAATATTTTCTAAACTGTTTTTCTAAAAGTTGTATATTTTTATATTTTGTATTTAATTCTATGATACAGTTTGAATTAGTTTTTACATAAGGTGTGAGATTTAAGTTGAGATGCTCCCCTTCTGCTTCTCCTGTTTCTCCTTCTCCATCTCCTTTTCATCCTCCTTCTTCTTTTACCTATGGAGATCCAATCATTCCAACACCAGTTGTTGAAAAGGCTATTCTTACTTTAAGCTGACTTAAAACTCAACATTCAAAAAACTAAAATCATGGCATGCTGTTCTATCACTTCATGGCAAATAGATGGGGGGAAAGTGGAAACAGTGACAGATTTTATATTCTTAGGCTCCAAAATCACTGCAGACAGTAACTGCAGCCAGGAAATTAAAAGATGCTGGCTTCTTGGAAGAAAAGCTATGACAAACCTAGACGGTGTAATGAAAAGCAAAGACATTACTTTGACGACAAACGTCCATATAGTCAAAGGTATGGTTTTTCTAGTAGTCATGTACTGATACGAGAGTTGGACCATAAAGAAGGTTGAGAACCGAAGAACTGATGCTTTCAAATTGTGGTGCTGGTGAAGACTCTTGAGAGTCCCTTGGACAGCAAGGAGATCAAACCAGTCAATTCTCAAACCAGTCAATCCTAAAGGAAATCAACCCTGAATGTTCATTGGAAGGACTAGTGCTGAAGCTGAAGCTCCAATACTTTGGCTGCCTGATGTGAAGAGCCAATTTACTGGAAGAGATCCTGCTTCTGGGAAAGATTGAGGGCAGGAGAAGAAGAGGGTGACAGAGGATAAGATGGCTGAATGGCATCACTGACTCAATGGACATGAATTTGAGCAAACTCCGAGAGATAGTGAAGGACAGGGAAGCCTGGTGTGCTGCAGTTCATGGGGTTGCAAAGAGTTGGACACGACTTAGAGACTGAACAACAATCCTTACTTCACTGAACTTTTTTGAATTTTTCATAAAAAATCAGTTGAGCATATTTA
>NW_011494800.1:3042439-3048855 GCF_000754665.1 Bison bison bison | reverse complement strand
TTGTCAAAAATCAGTTGAGCATATTTGTGTGTATCTTCTTCTGGGTTCTGTAGTCTATTCTGACTAGTTTATCCCTCTACCAATAGCACACCGTCTTTATTGCTGAATCTGCACAGTCATCATTAGGGGGTAGAATGTAGTCAACAGTACAGGTAGAGTGATTCCTCCAACTTTATTTCTTTTTAATTTTTATTGGAATATAGGTGCTTTACAATGCTGTGCTAGTTTCTGCTGGACAGCAAAGTGAATCAGTCATCAGATCAGATCAGTCGCTCAGTCGTGTCCGACTCTTTGTGACCCCATGAACCGCAGCACACCAGGCCTCCCTGTCCATCACCAACTCCCGGAGTTCACCCAAACTCACGTCCATCGAGTCAGTGATGCCATCCAGCCATCTCATCCTCTGTCGTCCCCTTCTCCTCCTGCCCCCAATCCCTCCCAGCATCAGAGTCTTTTCCAACGAGTCATACGTATACATATATCCCTTCTCTTATTGATTTTTTTCCCATTTAGGTCACCACAGAGAATTGAGTAGAGTTCCCTGTGCTATATAGTAGGTTATCTATTTTATATCATTAGTTATCTATTTTAAACATAGTATCAGTAGTGTATATACATCAATCCCTCTTACTTTATTATTCTTTGTTAAGATTATTTCAGCTATTCTACTTCTGTGCCTTACATATAAATTTTAGAATATGCTTTTTTACATCTACCAAAAAAAAAAAAAAAGCTTGATGAAAGTTTACATGAATTTCATTCTACTTGTAGATCAGGTAGGAGGGAAATGACATTTTTATTATGCTGAGCTCCCAATCCATGAACCCAGTAGTACCTTTTCATTTATTCAGATCTTTGATTTCTTTCATAAGCATATTAAAAAATTCCCAGCATACATGCTTTGTTAAATGCATCCTATTTCTAACCTAAGAATTTTATCATTAACTATGTTGAATTTTATTCTAATGTTTTCTCTATATCAATTGATATGATCATATGATTTTTCTTCTTTAAGTTGTTGACAAGGTGAATTACACTGGATGATTTTGAAAACTGAACAAGCCTTGCATACCTGGAATAAATTCCACTAATTCTCTTTGTACATTGTTGAATTCAGTTTGTTCATATTTTGCTGACAAATTTTGAGTCTGAATTTATTTGAGATACTTTTCTTCATGTTGTCTTATTTGCATTATTATCTTTTTCTGGCTTTACTGTAGGATAATACTGGCCTCCTAAAATGAGTTGGGAAGTATTCCCATCTCATTTATTTTCTAAGAGACTTTAAAATAACTGTTAATTCTTTTTGAAGGCTTACTAGAAATCTCTCCTGAAATTATCTGGATCTGGTGATATTTTTTCAGTAATTTTTTGATTATGAATTCAACTTTCCTAGGTTAAAGGGCTATTGAAATTATTTTATCTTGGTTGAAATTTGATAGTTTGTGGTTTTCAAGAAATTGGCTACTTTCTTCTACATCATCCAATATATTAAAGTTGTTCAGATTATTAAGTTCTTAATTTTTAATGGCTGAAGAATTTGGAGTAATATCTATTTCTAATATTGTCTGTTTCATTCTTCTTTTATTTTTTGTATTATTAGACGTTTATTACTTTTATGGATTTTTTGTTTCAATTTATTTGCTCTATTGTTATCCTACTTTACTATGTCATTGTTTCTACAATAATCTTTATTATTTCCTTCCTTTTGCTTTGGATTTCTTTGTTTTTGGTTTATCTGGCTCTCTTTTTCTACTTTCTGAGATAAGAACTCAGATTATTTAAGGCCTTACCACATTTTCAATGGAAGCTGTCAATTATAAACAATTTATAAATTATAAATTTCCCTCTACATGACACTTCAGCTGCAATTTATTTTAATATTTTCATTTTCATTCAGTTCTATAAATTTTTTTCTCTTTCCTTTTAGCCTTTCTCTTTGATCCATGGATTATTTAGAAGTGTATTATTTAATTTCCACATGTTTAGAGATATTTTTGTTATCTTTCTGTTATTGATTTCTAGTTTCATTACATTATGGTCAGACAACACTCTATGTGTGAATTCAATTCTTTCAAATTTGTTGAGGTTTGTTTTATGACCCAGGAATTATTCTATTTATCTGAATGTCCCATGGGCACTTGTTCTTTATTTGTTGACTGGAGTGTTCTATATACGTCAATTAGATATTGGTTTTAGTACATTGTTGAGATCTTTCTTACCCTTGCTGACTTTATCCAGTAGTTCTATCTGTTACCAAGGGGATGGTGTTGAAGACACCCACTATAATTGTAGATCTGTCTAATTCTCATTTCAGCTTTGCTTCTTAAATTTTGAACCTTTATTGTTTGGTGTATAAGTATTTAGGATCATTTTGTCTTTCTCATAAATTCATCCTTTTATCAATGCTCTTTGCTCCTAGTAATTTTATTGGCCCTGGTATTTGCCAGATATTAATATGTTACTCTTGATTTTTTAATTAGTATTTTCATGTATACTTTTTTCAGTCCTTTATTTTCAACCTAACTATGTTCTTGAATTTGAAGTGAATCTCTTGCAAAGAACATCTGGTTGTATTTTTTTTAATTCATTCTGCCAATTTGTGTTTTGATTGGTGTATTTTGAGTGGTATCACTGAGCTGTTAATGCTCTAGAACTTAAGACTTCCATTTTATTATTATTTTTTTTCTGTTTCTTTCTCCTGAAATTCATCTTTTGTTTCTCTTTTCCTGCTTTCCTGGGGGTTAACTGAATATATTTTAGGATTCCAACTTGATTTATTTATAGTGTTTTTGACTCTATCTCTTTGCATAGTTTTCATAGTATTACTCAGAGAATTACAGTATACACATGTGACATAATAATTTACCAGTATCAACATTTTTACCACTTCCATTTAACTGCGAACATCTCCCTTCAAGTCACTTTACTTTCCTCACCTGTAAATATCATTGTCTTGTGTACCTTAGACAGGAAGACCTAGCAGCAGAGCCTGAGACAGGGATTCGGATACTTCTGTACCATTAAGGGAATTCTCAGAGGAGAAGAGCAGTGAGGGAAGGAGGATAAGTTAGAGGATAAACCAAAGCAAGGCTGTGGGCTCAGCTAAAGTTTACTTTAGATTTTAGCTGATCCTACGGGAGACCACGGGGAGCTGTGCAACATGAGTGGCATGGCAGAGCAGTTTCACCTGAAGGCAGAGGGCCTTCTGCATCTGCAGCACAATTCTCTGGAGAAGGCTAGTACTCACAGCATCTACGAGATGAGTAAGCTGGCTGGTACCACAAGCATCTACTACAACTGTCTGAGAAAGTAGATGATAATCAAGCTATAGTGTAACTTGGTATGATAGTTCAGACTGGTACAAAAAAAGTATAAAGACAAAGAGGAGAATAAATTCTGTTTGGAGCATCAGGATAAGGATTCCCACATAATTTATGAGACCCAGTAGAAAATGAAATGTGGAGAATGTTCAAAATTATTACAGAGCTTTAAACTAAGCAAGCAGCCCTTCTTCTTTCCCACCCCGCATTTGGCCATGTGCATGTGTGATCTTAGTTCCCCAACCAGGGATTGAACCTGGGCCCCTGCAGTGGTGGTGTGGAGTCTTCACCATTGGACCACAGGGGAGGTCCCCTGAGGGGCCCTTCTAAATGTAGGACGCTATGCAACTACACAGGTCACTCCCCAGGGAGCTTGCTCTGAAGGTGAGGAGTCTGTGAACAATGAGGAAACAACAGAATCTTGAAAGAGATGAGATATAAGTTCCAACAATATTTTTTTAAAGTAGTTTCTATAAGCAGGACAAAGGGTGATCAGGGAATAAGTTTGTGACAAATTCATGATTTTTTCTAGATAGTGCCATCATTACTCGTCTCAATGAAACAAATATTCAACCTTCAAAATGTATGGTTATTTTTTGTTGCTGATTCATTAATACTAACATCTGTAATAGTCAATTCTATGTGCAGAAATAATAATGATATATCCCTAATGTGTAGTGTTCTTCAAGTTATTTATTACCTGATAAATTCTGTTGCTAGTTACTATTTTTTTCAGAAATAGGCAATTTTATAAGATCATAATATAGAGTTCTAATATTCACACTTAAAGGTCAAGATTGAAGGTCTGACAAAGGAAAATTGCTACGAGTGTATATAACAATATATTTTTGACTAAAAGCCACATTCACACATGAAAATAACAAGGATTTTGTTATTTATTCAGCTTTCATTTCAAGTAAGGCCTACTTCATGTAAAAGCAAATACAGCTTAAATTTGTTTCTTCAGTATGCAGTCCTATTGTCAATAAATTCTCACATTTAATTCCACCGCCTCTACTCAAGCCTGTTCTAAAATGCTTTCACATAAATTTAAGATTGAACAATATATTTCAGCATGCTATAAACTAATAAAAATAAAGGGGTGCCATGCTATTACTTTTTATAAGGTATTTAAAACAAAAATTACATAATTTCACATATTTAGACTATACAAGCAAATGTGTTTAACATTTAATTTATATCAGCCACAGTTAGGTATCTAATTCCAACCACACTATATCCTGTGGTTTAAACATCTTCCTTCATTCCCTTCATTAGTCACCAAGATCATCATGGAAGCATCTGGGGTCAAGATGTTATCTTCAGGATTTATATCCAAGAGAGGCTAAGCTTCTAGAGTTGACCTCTGGCTCTAGAAGTTTTGTGGGTCTCAGTTTAAAAAGTACTCTCCACTGTTTCCCATATTTCTCTGTTGGCAACTTGTCATTTGGCTTGTTCTAGTGTCTGGAGAGCTGTGTTCCAGAGAAAACCTATAAACATTGAGGGGAGGAAGCAATCCTCCATGAACTTGGAAGTTAATCAGTGTTGGATCCGGAAGCCTAGAAATCTCTGAGTGTGGTGTTTTTACTTGTTCTTCAGCACAGCAGATAGAAACTGATTTATCCATAGTGCTTTTGTATATATAAATGAAAACTATCTGGATTCTCCTCTTGTATAGATCTCAAATGATCTGAAGGTGAGGGTAATCACTACTCTACACTCGTAAAAGTTATTTTTTGCCAATCAGGGCTGTATAAAGTACTCCACATGCCAGTTATATGGCCCCTGAAATGTACCTACCTAAGCAGTTCTCCACTGTCATCATATGATTGTGGGTTATCTATTGAGTTAAGGATATGTACAAGCTAAAACATACCCTTTCAATTTGTTTGGGAAAAAAAAAAATTTGAAGTAGGTATGGAGCTCTATCCATATATTCAGTTGTGAGGGGAAAACAAACAAAAAAAAACCTTTATTTGTATCTAGCAAATTAATCTCTGAACTCATCCAAACTCTAGGATTTTTGCTTAGGATTGAGTCTACACACCAAAGGTCTAACAGAGTAATAAAACATAGGCAGTGGAGTTCAGGGGTGGTTGGTCCATGGTGACATCTGTCCATGCTTCTGAATCTTAGTTCATCTGTGGCCTGATCCTTGGAAGTTAGTCTAGTCAGGTTACAATTCTGTCAAACCTAATTCTCATCCATAAGACCTTGTCCAGTAACTCTCTTCTGTATTTTCATGATCCTCTTGGGTGTGCCTGAAGATTTTCATTCACTGCAGAGCATGGTGGTCCATGAGAAAGTTATGGGTCAACCTCAGGCCAGGCTGCTTAGAGGTGTTATGCAGCCATCTCTGCTCCCTGGAGTAGACTCCTCTCGACATGCTTGATAGACTCTGCCATAGGATAAGGAGGTCTAGGTCTGTTTTGCTCTGGGATCTCAACCGAGATCTCTACTGATCTTCACCTGGGGCTCAACTACTAGAGAGAGGTAGTCAGTGAGAGAGTTAATTCTTAGGTAGGTTGATAAGAACTCCTGAGTCCCGGAGGAGGAGGAGGGAGAGGAGGGGGAGGAGGAGGAGGAAGAGGAGGAGGACGGGAAGGAGGAGAAAGGATTCCTGGGCTTTCAAGGAGGAGACAGGGACAAATGTTTTCTACATGGCTTTGTTTTAGTCACATAAGAGGTTTTTTTTCTTAAACTCTGAGTTTTTATGACAACAGTCTTTAAGACTAACTTTCTTAAGCCCAGAGCTAATGATTACACAACAAAACAACCCATCTTGCTCAAGGGTATGTTTTTCCTTAAGCTCTGTTCAGTTCAGTTCAGTCACTCTTTTCTGTACTAATTATTATATAACAAAAATGTATCTTGCTCAAGGACATGTTTCTCCTTAACAAGAACCTTCACTAATCTTGTTATCTTAAGACACAGTCACAGTTAAGATTCCCAAGATGGAATCAAGATTGGAGAAATATCAATAATCTCAGATATGCAGATGACACCACCCTTATGGCAGAAAGTGAAGAGGAACTCAAAAGCCTCTTGATGAAAGTGAAAGAGGAGAATGAAAAAGTTGGCTTAAAGCTCAAC
>NW_011494800.1:3036825-3042339 GCF_000754665.1 Bison bison bison | reverse complement strand
AACTAGATCATGGCATCTGGTCCCATCACTTCATGGGAAATAGATGGGGAAACAGTGGAAACAGTGTCAGATTTTATTTTGGGGGGCTCCAAAATCACTGCAGATGGTGATTGCAGCCATAAAATTAAAAGACACTTACTGCTTGGAAGGAAAGTTATGACCGACCTAGACAGCATATTCAAAAGCAGAAACATTACTTTGCCAACAAAGGTCCATCTAGTCAAGGCTATGGTTTTTCCAGTGGTCATGTATGGATGTGAGAGTTGGACTATGAAGAAAGCTGGGTGCCAAAGAATTGATGCTTTTGAACTGTGGTGTTGGAGAAGACTCTTGAGAGTCCCTTGGACTGCAAGGAGATCCAACCAGTCCATCGTAATGGAAATCAGTCCTGAATATTCACTGGAAGGACTGATGTTGAGGCTGAAACTCCAATACTTTGGCCACCTGATGTGAAGAGTTGACTAATTGGAGAAGACCCTGATGCTGGGAGGGATTGGGGGCAGAAGAAGGGGATGACAGAGGATGAGATGGCTGGATGGCATCACTGACTTGATGGACATGAGTTTGGATAAACTCCGGGAGTTGCTGATGGACAGGGAGGCCTGGCATGCTGCGATTCATGGGGTCTCAAAGAGTCAGACACGACTGAGCAACTGAACTTAACTGATGCTGTAGGAGTGGGTCTATGTCAGAAGCTTTCTCAGTTTCTTTTTCAGTGTAATAAAACTTCTGTCACACAAGAGCCCTGAGTGATCAAGCCTGGTCCCTGATCTTGAAGCTAAATCTTTGGAGATCACAAATCTGACATATTTCACCATAAGCTATTTTCTCTGGGATCCCCAAGACTGAATCAAAACCATTATCAACTCTCCTTTGAATTTCTCCCCATCCCCATCCCTACACACTCTTGAACCTAAACATTCTCTTGCTTTTCCCTTGATCCTCAGAATTTTTCGGAGTATTCCCTTCTCTGGAGAAATGAACAAAGACTTCCCTAGCATACTGAGTAGCTGATGGACCGAGATCCACCAAAAATCTGCAGAAGCAGTGGGGGAAATACTTTAAAATACTATCAGCTACAAATGGTTTCATACAAAGGCACCCCACTCCAGCACTCTTGCCTGGAGAATCCCATGAACGGAGGAGCCTGGTGGGCCACAGTCCATGGGGTTGCTAAGAGTAGGACATGACTGAGCGACTTCACTTTCACTTTTCACTTTCATGCATTGGAGAAGGAAATGGCAACCCACTCCAGTGTTCTTGCCTGGAGAATCCCAGGGACGGGGGAGCCTGGTGGCCCACCGTCTATGGGGTCGCACAGAGTCGGACATGACTAAAGTGACTTAGCAGCAGCAGCAGAATGTTTATAGGTTGATTGTCCAACTTGATTCACAATTATTTAAGTGCATTTCTAATAAAGGGTTATTGAGTCTGAAATAATTCTTAAAATTAATATATTGATTTTCGGATATTGAAGAATCTTTGCATCCCTGGGATAAAGCCCACTTGGTCATGATGTATGATCTTTTTAATATGTTGTTGGATTCTGTTTGCTAGGATTTTGTTAAGGATTTTTGCATCTATGTTCATCAGTGATATTGGCCTGTAGGTTTCTTTTTTGTGTGGCATCTTTGTCAGGTTTTGGTATTAAGGTAATGGTGGCCTCATAGAATGAGTTGGGAAGCTTACTTTCCTCTGCAATTTTCTGGAAGAGTTTGAGTAGGATAGGTGTTAGTTCTTCTCTAAATTTTTGGTAAAATTCACCTGTGAAGCCATTTGGTCCTGGGCTTTTGTTTGTTGGAAGATTTCTGATTACAGTTTCGATTTCCATGCTTGTGATGGGTCTGTTAAGATTTTCTATTTCTTCCTGGTTCAATTTTGGAAAGTTGTACTTTTCTAAGAATTTGTCCATTTCTTCCAAGTTTTCCATTTTATTTGCATATAGTTGCCGATAGTAGTCTCTTATGATCCTTTGTATTTCTGTGTTGTCCATTGTGATCTCTCCATTTTCATTTCTAATTTTGTTGATTTGATTTTTCTCCCTTTGTTTCTTGATGAGTCTGGTTAATGGTTTGTCAATTTTATTTATCTTCTCAAAGAACCAGGTTTTGGCTTTGTTGATTTTTGCTATGGTCTCTTTTGTTTCTTTTGCATTTATTTCTACTCTAATTTTTAAGACCAAAGAACTAAACAGACATTTCTCCAAAGAAGACATATAGATGGCTAACAAACACATGAAAAGATGATCAACATCACTCATTATCAGAGAAATGCAAATCAAAACCACAATGAGGTACCATTTCACGTCAGTCAGAATGTCTGCGATCCAAAAGTCTACAAGCAATAAACATTGCAGAGGGTATGGAGAAAAGGGAACCCTCTTACACTGTTGGTGTACAGTGTGTACACCAAACTAGTACAGCCACTAAGGAGAACAGTGTGGAGATTCCTTAAAAAACTGGAAATAGAATTGGCATACGACCCAGCAATCCCACTGCTGGGCATACACACCAAGAAAACCAGAACTGAAAGAGATATGTGCACCCCAATGTTCATCGCAGCACTATTTATAATAGCCAGGACATGGAAGCAACCTAGATGTCTATCAGCAGATGAATGGATAAGAAAGCTGTGGTACATATACACAATGGAGTATTACTCAGCCATTAAAAAGAATACATTTGAATCAGTTCTAATGAGGTGAATGAAACTGGAGCCTATTTTACAGAGTGAAGTAAGCCAGAAAGAAAAACATCAATGCAGTATACTAACGCATATATATGGAATATAGAAAGAAGGTAACAATAACCCTGTATGGAAGACAGCAAAAGAGACACAGATGTATTTAACAGTCTTTTGGACTCTGTGGGAGAGAGTGAGGGTGGGATGATATGGGAGAATGGCATTGAAACATGTAAAATATCATATGTGAAACAAATCGCCAGTCCAGGTTTGATGCATGATACGGGGTGCTTGGGGCTGGTGCACTGGGGTGACCCAGAGGGATGGGATGGGGAGGGAGGTGGGAGGGGGGTTCAGGATGGGGAACACATCTACACCCATGCCAGATTCATGTCAATGTATGGCAAAACCAATACAATATTGTAAAGTAAAAAAAATAAAAATAATAAAATAAAACAGAAAACTAACTTATTAAGTTTTCAAAATAATTTTTTTCAAAATGCAAATGTCACATTTTTGTTCTTTGTAAGCCAAAATAATTTAAATAAAGATTGCTAACTTTTAATCATAAAAAATTAATATAACTTGCATATAATATCTTTTTAAAACAACTACACTTAGGTTAATTTTTTCATGTGTATCACAGAACTAGTTAGAATAAAAGTATGAAATGACATTTCCTATATCTAACATAATCTAGAAATGATAGCTCTACTTATATACATTTTTCAGATAGCCAAAATGACTATAAGCATTTATAAATAAAATTTATTTTAACAATTTATGGATATCTTCTAAAATATGTATTTTTACTCCTTAAATAAGGAATAAGGCTAGACATGAAGACACCTTCTAATTGTTTTTTCTACATCATCATTTTGTTGCTTCAAAATTCCTAAAATCTTGATGATTTTTTTATAAAGTTTAATCTCTGAAAAATACATATGGTGCTGACTGCAGGACTGACATTCTTATTCCAGACCAGCAACATTCCTACAAATTTATGCAATGTGTGGTGGTCTATTTGAAGACATTATGAGGCTTTTAAAATATTTGAAAATGTGAAACAACTGGACTTTGTTAAAATGATATTCTGTTGTATTTGGTTTCAGAAATAAAATTAAAATTAATTTTTACTTTGTTTTAAACTTTACCATAAGTATAGTCAACATTTGGTTTTCATCATTACACCTAAGTTCTAAATGAAGTCAGTTAAGTCTTAAGGAAGTATTATAAGAAGTTACATTCATCTAAAGCAACTTGACCTCTTTCCTCCAAAGAGAAGCAAGATGTTAAAATACAGTTCATACACATCGAAGGACACCCTAAATAAAATGAAAATATAACCCATAGAATGGGAGAAAATATTTGCACAAAGGATTAATCTCCAAGGTATACAAACAGCTCATGCAGGTCTTCAGGTTGGGCTTCCCACGTAGCTCAGTCAATAAAGCATCTCCCTCCAATGCAGGAGACCTGGGTTCAATTCCTGAGTTGGGAAGCTTCCCTGGAGAATTAGATGGCAACCCACTCCAGTAAACTTGCCTGGAGAATCCCATGGACAGAGGAGCCTGTCAGGCTACAGTTCATGGGATTGCAAGTCAGACATGACTTAGCACTATCTTTCTTTCTCTCATGCAGGTTTATATCAAAAAAACAAACAACCCAATTAAAAAATGGCAGAGAATCTAAATATACTAGACATTTCTCCAAAGAAAACACATAGATGGCCAAGAGACACATGAAAAGATGCTCAACATCACTAATCATAAGAGAAATGCAGATCAAAATTACAATATCACCTCACACCAGTCAGAATGGCCATCATCAAAATGTCTACAAACAATAAATGCTAGAGAAGGTGTGGAGAAAACGGAACCCTCCTACACTGCTGGTGGTAATGTAAATTGATAAAACCTACTATGGAGAACAGAATGGAGGCTCTTTAAGAAAAAAACTGGTCAACCACTTGTAACAGAATGAAACTAGAACACTTTCTAACACCATACACAAAAATAAACTCAAAATGGATTAAAGATCTAAACGTAAGACCAGAAACTATGAAACTCCTAGAGGAGAACATAGGCAAAACACTCTCTGACATAAATCACAGCAGGATCCTCTATGACCCACCTCCCAGAATACTGGAAATAAAAGCAAAAATAAACAAATGGGACCTAATTAAACTTAAAAGCTTCTGCACAACAAAGGAAACTATAAGCAAGGTGAAAAGACAGCCTTCAGAATGGGAGAAAATAATAGCAAATGAAGCAACTGACAAACAACTAATCTAAAAAATATACAAGCAACTCCTGCAGCTCAATTCCAGAAAAATAAACGACCCAATCAAAAAGTGGGCCAAAGAACTAAATAGACATTTCTCCAAAGAAGACATACAGATGGCTAACAAACACATGAAAAGATGCTCAACCTCACTCATTATCAGAGAAATGCAAATCAAACCACTGTGAGGTACCATTTCACGCCAGTCAGAATGGCTGAGATCCAAAAGTCTACAAGCAATAAATGCTGGAGAAGGTGTGGAGAAAAGGGAACCCTCTTACACTGTTGGTGGGAATGCAAACTAGTACAGCCACTATGGAGAACAGTGTGGAGATTCCTTAAAAAACTGGAAATACAACTGCCATATGACTCAGCAATCCCACTGCTGGGCATACACACCAAGGAAACCAGAATAGAAAGAGACACGTGTACCCCAATGTTCATCACAGCACTGTTTATAATAGCCAGGACATGGAAGCAACCTAGATGCCCATCAGCAGATGAATGGATAAGAAAGCTGTGGTACATATACACAATGGAGTATTACCT
>NW_011494800.1:3032106-3036725 GCF_000754665.1 Bison bison bison | reverse complement strand
AGAAAAACACCAATACAGTATACTAACGCCTATCTATGGAATTTAGAAAGATGGTAACGATAACCCTGTATGGGAGACAGCAAAAGAGACACAGATGTATAGAACAGTCTTTTGGACTCTGTGGGAGAGGGTGAGGGTGGGATGATTTGGGAGAATGGCATTGAAACATGTATAATATCATATATGAAATGAATCACCAGTCCAATTTCGATGCATGATACAGGATGCTCAGGACTGGTGCACTGGGATGACCCAGAGGGGTGGTATGGGGAGGGAGGTGGGAGGGGGGTTCAGGATGGGGAACAAGTGTACACCGTGGCACATTCATGTTGATGTATGGCAAAACCAATACAATATTGTAAAGTAATTTGCCTCCAATTAAATAAATAAATTTATATATAAAAAAAAGAAAACCTAGAACTGGAGTTGCCATATGATTTAGCAAAGAGTCAGACATAACTGTGACTGAACATGTAAGATCCAGCAATCCCACTGCTGGGCATATACCCAGAAAGATAATTTAAAAAGACACATGTACCTCAATGCTCATTGCAGTACTATTTACAAAAACCAAGACATGAAAGCAACCTAAATATCCATCAATGGATGAATAGATAAAGAAGATTCAGCACATATATACAATGGAATATTACTCAGCCACTAAAAGAATGAAATAATGCCATTTATAGCAATATAGATGGACCTAGAGATTATCATACTAAATGAAGTAAGTCAGAAAGAAATATCATACACATTTATGTGGAATTGAATTTTTAAAATGACACAAATTAACTTATTTACAAAATAGAAACAAACTTACAGATATTGAGAACAAACTTACGGCTGCCAAAGGGGAAACATAGGGGTGAGAGATAAATCAGGAGCTTGGGATTAACATACACTATTACATATAAGAGAAATAAACAACAAGGACCTACAGGGAATTCTACTCAGTACTCTATAATAACCTACATGAGAAAAGAATCTGAGAAACAGGGAATACATGCACATGTAAAACTAAATCACTTTGCTGTACATCTGAAACTAACACAACATTGTTTATCAACTATACTCCAAAATATTTTTAAATAAAATAAAATAAAGATCATAACACTAATAAAGATTATTGAACCTGTTGAACTTGGATTTTATCTAGGGTTTCTCCTGGGTTCCCTTCCCCTACTGCTCTCCACCCGGGTGCCCTTTCCCAATAAAATCTCTTGCTTTGTCAGCACATGTGTGTCCTCAGACAATTCATTTCTGAGTGTTAGACAAGAGCCCAGTTTCGGGCCCTGGAAGGGGTCCGCCTTCCTGCAACAAATGGCGACTCCGGCGGCAGCGGGGGGACTCTTCTTCGCTGAGACTGACATCCTGACCACTCGGGGTACTCAGGGGCCAGCTTGCCTGCCAATGGACCAGACCCAGCAGCCGCAACTGGGACCCTTTTGTTCCTGGTCTCCTCCTGACGTGGACAACTAGCCAGAGTGCCCCGACCGAGTAAGGAACAAGAGACTTTATTGACATGTCTCCTCTTCCCTCTCTCTTTCCTCTCCTTAACTCTTCTTATCCTTCCCTGTTTTTCTAGTCCCCTGGTCCTGGACGCAGGAATCTGGTCAAAGGGCCCTCAGCCTGAGCTGAGGATTGGAGACTGATCACCTCCTCTTGGCAGAGAACTCGAATTCTGGTTCTGGTCTGATCTGATTTCTGGTAGGGCCAAGTTCCAGTCCTCCCTTCTCTGGAGGCCCAGGGAAAAGTCCCATAACGCCTGGGTATCTGTAGGTGGCAGGAGACGTCTGTAAGGCCACCCTTTTCGCCCCCTCTCCCGCCTTCTCTCCCTTCTTCTTTCTACCGGCTTCCTTTCCTCCCCTGAAATCTTTGATGTTAGTACTTGGATCTGAAGTTCTATGTCTCTATAGGAGGTTTTCTGAGAGACTGTATTCTCGTATTTAAGGGCTTCCCTGGTAGTGCAGAGGTTAAAGCATCTGCCTGCAATGTGGGAGACCTGGGTTCGATCCCTGGGTCAGGAAGATCCCCTGGAGAAGGAAATGGCAACCCACTCCAGTATTCTTGCCTGGACAATCCCATGGACGGAGGAGCTTGGTGGGCTACAGTCCACAGGTCGGGAAGAGTCGGACAGGACTAAGTGACTTCACTTTCAATCTGGTAACCGGCAACTAATCAACACCATTCCCTGAGGGAGAAAATATGGTCTGAAAATTAATCAAAGATTAATGAGGATATCATTCAAAACATTTACTAGAGTCAAGTTTTCAAGGTTGTCAACGTTTTAATATTTAATTCAAAAGATACCCATTTATTTAAGAAGAGTTTTGAAAACATCAAACAAATCTTAGCATACAATAAAGATGATCCTCAAGAAAATATGAGATGTACAACACATACTATTTCTGTGATGCAGTACAATCTCAATAAAGGATATATATGTGATTCATTTATTCAAGAAATAATTATCTGAAAAGCTCTTAGGATGCAGGTACTGAACATGTAGTGGTAAACACTCTGTATTTGCCTTCCATGATGACACATGAAAACAGGCAAGGTGATGAGGTACAAAAATACAGCTTAGTATAGGATGCAATGACTGCAGGTAAGAGGTGCAACTAATTCACTCTTGATATGGGAGCAGGATGGGAAATAAAGCCTTCTCAAAGTAGGTAATGGATCAAATAACAATTGAAGAATGAATAAAATTACAGAGTGAAAATGGAGAATATATGCATTGCATTTTACTCGTTCATTCCTTTTATAAGCTTTGTTATTAACCTAGCCAGGCACTGTTCTAGGCACTTAAAAATCAGCAAAGGAAAACACTAGATGAAAATCCTTACCCTCCAGGCGCTTACAATCCAATGTGGAGACAGACTATGCACACATTAGGCAAGTAAATATCCATTCAGTCATATGGTAGGTGGTATGGTTGGCTGCATAAGAAAAGGTGCAAAGAAGGAAAGGGTATGACCCACGAGGAACAGTATGATCTGGAAGAAGAGTGTTTCAGGCAGCAGGAAGAACAAGAGCAGAGTCCTTGAGTTAGGAGTTTGTGTGACATGTGTAAGGTTAATGTGGCTTCTCTGAAGTATTGGGTTTGCCAAAAAGTTGGCTAAAACCTGAAAGAACTTTTTGGCCAACTCAGTAGGTAATGGGGAGACTGGCAAGAGGTAAGGTCAGAAAGGTGAAAAGGCAGTTTGGGTTGGCTTTGTAAGTCATTCTGTGAATTTTGACTTGTACAGTGAAGGAAAAGGATCTATAGTGAAAGTTGGGGTAGAGAACTAAACTGATATAACCTAATATGATCAATCTGGCTACTGAGTTGAGAAAAGAAAGTGATGGGGGAACAGAAAGGGCACAGAATCAAGCAGACCTTTTAAGAGGCTGTTATATGGCACATAATATTCCAGACTAGAAAAGTGGTGTTTAGATGAGAAAGGTAGTAGTAGAGTTAGTGAGTAATGATTCAATTCTACTTATATTTTCAAGGTAGATCTTACATGATTTGTTGACAGACTTGATTTGGGGTGAGGTAGGAAGAGAAGGATCAAGATGACTCAAATATATACATATATTTTGGTCTGAGCCACTGGATGGATGGATTTTCTGCTTCCTGATATGAGACAGCCTGTGGGAAGAGATGGTTTGGAGATGGAATGACAGGTTACAAGTACAGTACAGTTTTGGACATGGTAAGTTTAAGCTGCCTGGTAGACATCTAAGTAGAGATACCCAGTAGGCATCTGAATATAAAAGTCTGGAGTTTAGGGGAAATAAGTCTGAATTGAAAGTATAAATCTGGAGGTGAAAACATGTAAGTGGATATGAAGAGATCAAGATCTTAGTTCCAGAGTACCCAAGCCTTTGAAGTATGGAATATGAAAAGTAGTCAGTCAGTGAGATTGAGCAGAAATGACCAATGAGGTATGGTTTCCTGAAAGAGTCTTAGAAACATAGCAGAGATGTTTCAAGAAGAGTGAAGTGTTTTTAAAAGAGAAAAAGGAGAAGAAAAGATTGTCTCTGTCATACCAGGACTCAGGATCAGCCACTGGAAAAAACAACGTGGAGATCAGTGGTGACCTGAGCAGAGCAGATTCAGTGGAGAGATGGGGAGGGAAAAAACCTGGTTAGAGCAAGTTCAAGAAAAAAGGCCCTGCAACTTTATGACAGAAAAATATGGGTATGTATTTCAAGTCATAGCATCCTGCAGTTAAGACCAAACCAGACAACGTTGCTAATAAACTACTTTCCATATTAGTGAATATAATTAACACCAACCTAAAATGGTCCCATCACTTCATGGCAAATAGAAGTGGAAAAAATGGAAACACTGATAGATTTTATTTTCTTGGGCTCCAAAGTCACTGCAGATGGTGAGTGTAGCCATGAAATTAAAAGACGCTTGCTCCTTGGAAGAAAAGCTGTAACAAACCTAGATAGCTTATTAAAAAGCAGAGACATTACTTTGCCAACAAAGGTCCATCTAGTCAAAGCTATGGTTTTTCCAGTAGTCATGTATGGATGTGAGAGTTGGACCATAAAGAAAGCTGAGCACCAAAGAATTGATGGTTTCAAACTGTGGTGTTGGAGAAGACTCATGAGAGTCCCTT
>NW_011494800.1:3022664-3031995 GCF_000754665.1 Bison bison bison | reverse complement strand
TCACCTGATGTGAAGAACTGACTCATTGAAAAAGACCCTAATGCTGGGAAAGATTGAAGGCAGGAGGAGAAGAGGATGAGATGGTTGGATGGCATCACTGACTCGATGGATGTGAGTTTGAGCAAGCTCCGGGAGTTGGTGATGGACAGGGAAGCCTGGCATGCTGTAGTCCATTGGGCTGCAAAGATTTGGACATGACTGAGTGAACTGAAGATAAAATGGTAATTATCGTGTCACATATATTAAAGGCCTATATAGTCAAAGCTATGGTTTTTCCACTAGCCATGTACAGATGTAAGAGCTGGACCATAAAGAAGGCTGAGCATGAAAGAACTGATGCTTTCAAACTGTATTGCTGGAGAAGATTCTTGAGAGTCCCTTGGACTGCAAGGAGATCAAACCAGTTAATCCTAAAGGAAATCAGTTCTGAATATTCATTGGAAGGGCTGATACTGAAGTTCCAATACTTGGGCCACCTGATGCAAAGAGCCAACTCATTAGAAAAAACCCTGATGCTGGAAAAGATTGAAGGCAGGAGAAGGGGGTTACAGAGGATGAGGTGGTTCGATGGCATTATCGACTCAATGGACATGAGTTTGAGCAAACTTCAGGAGATAGTGAAGGACAGGGAAGCCTGGCACACTCTAGTCCATGGGGTCGCAAAAAGTCGGACATGACTGAGTGACTGAACAACAACAAATTGTGTCACAAAGGTAAGCACAAAATATCTCATGACATTTTTTAAAAGTGAAATGTCACATTTAAGTATCTTCTCATTGAGAATTTTTAAAAGTGAGACTTTACTTAAAAAGCCATATTTTTAAGATGACAGAAAATAGAAAGTTTTAATATAGTCAATGGAAAAATTATATAAAGCTCACTAGTTCAAGAAATCATGAAAGAATAAAACTTATCCTGTATACCACATGGTGCTAATCAATAAATCTGAATACAATTTTTTCTAAAGTGAGAAATAGTAACAGGAGAAGGCTTAGATGCAGAAAGTACAAATAAGTATCTCAAGTATTGTTTTGTCGTAAAGAGAAACAGAGAGATGAGGTGATATCTAGAGTGAAATATGGACTAAAGATAAAGATTTATGAGATGAGAAAAATTACATTAAAATTTTCCACTGACATGGTTGACCGAATAGGGAGAAAAAAGTTTATGTTGAAAGAAGAGAGGGTGGCTGGAGTGATGTCCTTAAGCTGGCAAGAGAGGATGGGCTCTAGTATATCAGTGAAAATATTAGCTTTTGATTGAAGCATAATCAGTTAATTAATTTTTAAAAGGAGGAAGATCAAAGTATAAGGGTACAAGTGTAGATTTGTACAATGTAGATTTGCTACAATGGTAGTAGCTTTTAAATTTTTTATTTATTGTTTCTGTATCTCAGGAAGATGAAAAGAAGGATTATCAGCTGAGAGTGAAGATAATGAGAGTGAGGGTGGGGTGTTTTGAAAAGATGGAAGAAGGTATAAAAAAGTCATTAAGGAGTGTGGGAAAGCAAATGGGTTAGGTAAATGTAATAGGACTACTGAAAACACTAATAAGGCACAAGGGTTGATGATTGTGAACTTGGGAGTGAGTTTCAACATAGCATTTTTCTCTAGACATGTTCAGCTCCACAGGTACAGGCACAAAGTAGAAAATGAGCTTTTATCAAATTTTGGATTTTATCATATAAATATAAAAGAGTGAGAAAGGGTCACAGGAATAAGCAGTTGGGTCTGAAAATGAGTGGTTATAGTGATGGACCTCGGCATTTGAATGGACAACTGGCAATTGGGAACATGAGTGAGAATGTGAGAAATGTGATCAGGTAGTGAAAAAAGGCATAAAATAAGGGAATTGTAAGGTCCTGATGGGTTTGAAGAATCTTTGAAATTGGTGTCATTGTGAAAGTGAATTGTAGAGATAAAAGGTGGTCAGAGAATGGACTCCTTAAAACTGAGATTAAAGATAGGCTGACTTTACCAACAATGATAAGGTCAAGATTACGGTACTGGGACTGAGAAACTAAAGCAGACTGGAAGATGACATAAATAGAAGATAGTAGGCCAAGAAACTGCTAAACTGAAGTGAAGTGAAGTCACTCAGTTGTGTCCGACTCTTTGCGACCCCATGAACTGTAGGCCTACCAGGCTCCCCCATCCATGGGATTTTCCAGGCAAGGGTACTGGACTGGGTTGCTATTTCTAGTAAAAAATACTAAAATCACCTAGAAATGTTTTATAGGAACTAATATAAACCACAACCTTCTATCTGTAATAACTGACGATTATCAAAGTGTAGATGATATTCAGCTACTGTCTGTTGAATTAACAGCTAAAATGAAACTTTATTATAAAAGAAACTTTAAAATTAAATGATAATCTACCACATCATCCTTAGTCTTCTCTCTCCCTGGTTTTTATGGTGTGTCTTCTCTCTTTCTCTGGCCACCTCCTCCAACACACACATTGTGTGTGTACATACATCAGAGTATTATTTTTCCAGTAAATTTATTTTACATAATCAATGCTGTGCTGTGCTTAATTGCTCAGTCGTGGCCAACTCTTTGTGACCTCATGGACAGAGAGCCTGGCGGACTACTGTCCATGGGGATTCTCCAGGCAAGAATACTGGAGTGGGTCACCATGCTCTCCTCCAGGTTATCTTCCCAACCCAGGGATCAAATCCAGGTCTCCCACATTGCAGGCAGATTCTTTACCTTCTGAGCCACCAAGGAAGCCCTGCATAATCAATAGAACTGATTAAAATTGAAAAGATGAAGGGAATCTGAAGACAAGACATACTTGATACAGGACATAGTCATTACAAGATTTATACAACTAAGTTCTTATTGCAAAAGTTTCTTCTTTATTTTATTACCTTAGACAGAAAATAAATCAAAAGAAACAATTGCTTTTACAGGACCATCCATTTCATAGAAATGGTTGTAATCAGAAAAAAGTTATATCTTTCTACCATATGATAGGAAAATAATTGTTATACTGAACTATATCACAGAAAAATATTGTTACATAGCACTTCTCTTTGAAGCAAGTTATTGCATGTATGGGTCAACTTATTTAGATATTAATATTAAATAGGCATAAATGTGAAAATTTTCAGAATATAAATAAATGAGTAGAAAAAAAAATCAAATTCATACTAACTGCTTTCCCCTAGAGAAATAACACCTTTCACAGTATCATCTAAATATGGATTTTTTTAATTTTGTTTTTTCCTAGGGTGCAGCAGACATGACACAATTTTGAGGTCTCAATTATGTATTATTCTTGTCTACCAGATGAGACCAACTTTAAAAATGTATCTAGATAGTATAATTAAAATTATTTTGGGTCTGACTAATTATAGTGTACAGTATAAATAAAAAACTGACACAAAAGTGTCATCTGTCTTTATATGGAAATCAGTTGTAATTTATTGTTTTTGAATCAAGAAAATATAACAAATCTCCAATAAATGAAGCTTCTGGAATCTGAGAGTCCATCACAAAAGTTCCTGAGGCTTGGAGCTTGGCACCCATAATGTTTCTGCTGTAAAAGCATCAGAAAGAAGCTTGCAGAGAAGAAGAGCCCAACAGCCAACAGCAGGCACCCAGACCAGGTAGGAGGCCAATGTGGTGATTTTCTGCAGAGGAAGTCACACGATTGGACCAGAACAGTGGCAGTGAAAACTGGCCCATGTCAATCAATTTAAAATCTCTTTTTGAACTGGGATCAACTCGATTTGGTGATAGATTAGATTTTAATTAAAAGTGAATCTTCCAAAAGAATACTTGTGAAAGATCCAAGAAAGTAATGCTTCTAAAGTTAGTATTATAAAATTAATGCAACTCTCTGAAAGTACTACTTAGGAAATTGCCTCAATTCTCTTTAGAGGATACAGTTCTAAAGGCTCCCAAACACATTGACGTTATTCTCAAATAAGTATAACCAGGATCTACCCGTAAACAAAGTGGGAACCATGTGATACTCCAAAGAATGTCCCTCCATCACACTGTCCAAGGCTTGTTACTCTTAAATCTCACTATAAGGAATGCCTTCAGGAATCTGTGGCAACACAATGACCTGAACTGATATGGACAAGTCCTTTCCCCAACTATCCACATACAAACAAATACTTGTTTCCTCAGACCATGAAGAAATAAACATCTGTGAAAGAGTGTGAGCAGATATAAGATATAGGAGAACCAAAATCTCTAGAACTGGAGATAATAGGACAATCTGACATTGAGTTTCAAATAACTAAGAGATGAATTCCTTGAAATAAATTCAGATCTCCATTAAAATGTAAATAATTCTAGAAAGTACTGCAGGTTTATAATCTAAAATGGAAAATATTGTTAGGTAGACTTCAGTTCATAGAACTAGACTAATTATCATGGGCCACACATAATCAACTTTTCCTTTTTTATCTTGAACTTCCATGAACTGAACCACCAACTCTAGAATTAGAACACTGACAATAACTCACACCAATCCATGCATTAATCCAGGTGTTATTGTCTTACATACTACTGCTTTTGAGATGCCTGTCAGATAATTGACAGCTGAAGTTCATGAGACAGAAAAAGAATAGCTATTTGAGATTAGGAATAGGAGAAGAACTTTGGGGAAATAATGAAGGGGGGAAAAGATAATTTTTGTCTATTTCACAATTCAGTCAAGGGCTTCCTGAGTAATTCTATTTCTTAAATTTTATATCTGAGTATAGCTGACTAACAATGTTGTGTTAGTTTCAGGTGTACAGCAAAGTGATTCAGTTACACATATGCTGAGTACTTTATATCAAGACATTAGTCAATACATTGACATTTATTCAAGTAACAGAGAAATTAAATCTCATTACCCCAATTCTTTTTTCCTACAAAACCATGAACAGATATTAAAACAAAGGTGGTGGTAAGCATGTCATTCAAAGAATTTCAGAGAAATAACAAACTCAATCTTGCAAATATCTATTTTTTCATTTACTTTGTGGCCAGCAAAAAAGTTAATAAGGATAGCTTCTGTCTCCAAAAGAGTTGTAGCTCGAATGTGCAGGATGATATATAATTTTTTTAAAGTGACAATAACTAAGAAACTGACTGCTTAATATTAAGTCAGTTACTGTTCTAAGAAATAAATACCTATGGCCCTTCCAACAACTTGATGAAGGAGGTATTATCGTTAGCTTATACGAGATCACACAGGTAACAATCAGGAGAAACAGGATACTGACTCCAGGCAGTCTGTGTCCAGAGCCATGGTCTGAGTATCAATACAATGACACCTCTTGTGAGTAAGATATGATAAAAACATAATAAAGTCTTGCAAAAAGTTCTGCAAAAACCCACTGTGTAGGAAACTTGCAGAGGTATCATATTTCATTGGGCTTTGGATGATACATAAGAGATGCTGGCCAGGAACAAAATGTGGAGGAAGAGGACAATCCAGGTAAAGAAATAGTGTAAAACAAATGATAAAGTCTTTAATGTACACTGAAGTTTAGGAAGCAACCAAGTAGATCAGGGCAGAAGGGGAAGGGGCAAAAGAGGATGAGATGGTTAGATAGCATTGCCGACTCAATGGACATGAGTTTGAGCAGACTCTGGAAGATAGTGAAGGACAGAGAAGCCAGGCCTGCTGCAGTCCATGAGGTCACAGAGTCGGACATGACATAGCAACTGAACAACAAAGTAGATTAGAGGGAGTGCTAGAAATCAGATGAAAGTTAACTTGAGGCCAGGATATGAGGGACTTCAAGTCCTAGGCTAAAGGATTTTACCCTTATTCTGTAGATGATGAGATAGCACTGCAGGATTTTACTATTGCTACTATGAGAATGATGTTCAGCAAATTCAGTTTTAGACAGCATGCAAGAATCTTGCTTGTTCTTCTACCTCCTCACAACATCATTTACACCACTGCCTTCAAATGCCTCCTCAACAATCAGTTCCTCCAGGAAGCTTTCTTCAACTACCTTTTCCCAACAGGTCAGATTCTCCCTTTCATTTTTCTGAATTATTTCTTTATTTCCATGGCTCCCCTGAGCTTGTAATTATGCTTCATGGGTGATCCAGGCTCATGAGCTAAGAAAGGGTTTTGTATGCATGTAAAATGGGAGTCCTCAGAAGTTGAAGCCATAGGAATAAATGAGACAGACAAAGGAAAACGTGCCAAAAGGAGGACAAAAATGGTATGTAAGATACCTAACTAGTAAGGGTGGACCCTGTTGCTGGGAAAGATTGAGGGCAGGAGAATAAGGGGGTGACAGAGAATCATATGGTTGGGTGGCATCACCAAATCAATGGACATGAGTTTGAGCAAGCTCCAGGAGATAGTGAAGGACAGGGAAGCCTGGCATGCTGCAGTCACTGGGGAAGCAAAAAGTCAGACACAACTTAGTGACTGAACAACAACAACAAGGTTAGATTCAGGGGAAACAACCCAACAAAGATCCTTGGAGACAGAAGATAAACTCAGAGAGAGGTGTGACACTGTAGGCAGAAGCTAAGATATTATCAAGGAAGTACTGGTCTCAGTGACAAAAGCTATAAAGAGACTGGGTAAGATGTAGATATAAACAGTAGTGAACCTAGCTTCTTCCAGAAGAACTCATAAAAAGGTGGGAGGAAATCATATTGATATTTAAGGACTGAGAAATAAAATCAACAAACACAGACTACCTCTTAAAGAAATTCCATGCTAAAGATAACTATAAATATGTCTTGGAGAAATCAAGAGTTGAGAGTAAGCTTATTCAGACATTAAAGGAGAACAATCTCAGTTTATAGTTTCATGTAATTCCTCGTGTTTTCTGTGAGAACTCAACTTAATAATTCCAATCATGGAGAGGAGATGGTGTTTCAAAATCCTACAGAAAGATCTTTGGATCTCACATTTTCTCTCACATGTCCTTCAGGAAGTTAATGATACTTTTCTGCCCCTCTCAACCCTTGTCCATTTTCCCACCTAAGCTTATGTTATCCCAAGGATTTTATTAATTGTGCACCAGAATGATTTCTCAGTAACTGAAGAGCACTTAGTCATAATCTCTTATTTGCCAGTTTCTATCTGGAAAAAAGAACCACCTGAGTAAAGGAAAATTGCTGTTTTAATGTACTTGATATGTGGGTATTTGTTACAAAACTTAACGCATCAAATTTGACTCATTCATCTAAGCATTTCATAATATAAAAATATGGGGAGAGATATTATATCATAGTCTTTTATAAATCAGCCATCTTGATCAAAATAATTAAAATGGATCATACGAAACATTAAAGTATTTCAAATTATTTACCATGAGGTAAAATGTTAGACAGTTCAGCAGAACTGAGCAGAACCAAAACTGAATGATAACCTTAGAAAAATAATTAAAATTCATCCTAAAAAATGAAAAAATATTTTCCAAACTACTAAACTTCATATGCTTCATTTTCTCTCTTACGTCATGAAGAAGAAAAGAGAACACTACATCAAGAACAGAGCCATCTGTGAACACTGTGGAAATTTTACTCTGTGTTCAGAAATGTTGAGACAAATCAAAACTGTTAAGGAAACTCTTAGAAACCTATCCAAAGTTATATGAATAATTTTTAATTTTAAAATTAACAAATGAATTGCAGTTTATATATTTTCATATAAATATATATTAATAACACATGATTTTAATTACAAAAGAAAGAACCTACTGAGAAAAATAGAGTCAACTATTAAGTACAGCACACTAATTTCCTTCTTAGTATTTTTGCTTGCATTTAAAATTTAAATGTCAATAGCAAATAACTCAATATTGTAAATACAAATGTCGAAGAGTGGTGATAAGGTAAGCTAGACTTATGAAGGCTTATGAATTACAAGTTATCTTACGAATTATCAGAAAGGTTGACTGTTAATGCGCTGATACGTATTTGCTGTGACCACACATTTTACAAGCTTTAGTGGTCTTTTTTTAAAAAAACCTTCATTTTAGAATGATCAGACTTAGCTAGCTATCGCTTTAGTTCTATGTCTAACATTTTATGTCATTAAATAAGACTGCCTTCCATTTGGTTATTCCAGTAATTCTGAGTACTTAGAAGATCCAGGAAACCTAAAGTGCCACAATGAGCACGTAGGCGGTCTGATGGAGGGAAAATTTTTTTAAAAAAAGGTTTTAAAAAAAGAACTAAAATCACTTCCTGTGGTTAACATTTTAGAACCTGGTCCAGAACAGTCTGTACCAATATTGTGGGTTTGTTGGTATCTTATTTATGAGCATCAGAAACGGACTTGCATTGGTGCCATCCTTTGAGTAGGGCGCACGTGCAAGACAGATGGAACTTGTATTTCTATCGGATGTAATTAAAGACTTACTGAATATACTGCCAAATATCACAAATATTAAAACGTTTTAGAATAAATTTACTATTGCTTTGACAGCAGTTTCAACAAAATAGCTGGCTATTTCAACAAATGAGAAGATGGAGTATATTGAAATAGAATTATTGCAATTTAAAATGTGGTAGTTTGGCATAATTTTATTCATGTTCTATAATCTACACAGGTCTAAATTTAAGGATTTTATTATAATTAAATATTTCAGGCTCTTATATGAGGAAAAGTTAGGAAACAGCTTTTCAACAAGTTCTCCCAAGGAGAAATTAATAATCAGAAAAGAACAAACTCAAAGACTGAAAACTGAACAAAACCACTTTCTATGCATATAAGAAGGCTGCCCAAAGAATGCTGATTAAGGGATCACTTTCTCATGGTTTCCTACCATATTCTTCTAGGAACCTCTTTGCAATAATGCCAAAAGCATCAGAGACATTAGTTAGGAGAGCAGTATTGAATGATCAATGGATTGATTGACTAGAAGTCACTGATGATGCTCACAAGGGCAATTTTGATTGAGATGGGAGTTCTATTCTGATTGCAATAGTCTGAAGACTAAATAGAAGTTTAGGTAAGATTCCTCCCGACCAAAAAAAACAAAATGTGACTATTTCAAAATGCAAATACATTGGCTTATCATTAAAACAGCAACAACAACAAAATGAACTCAATAAAGTAAGTACGTTTCTAAATTCCTTAGAGCTAGGCTGGCTATTTATGGCTATTTTATATAAATAAAATGTTAGATGTGAAATGGTAACGTTTAGTTGGAAGTTATGAGACATTTTGCCATCATACTTCAGAGTATGGGCTTTAATCAGAGAAATATTGATTTTATTATTAATCTTAGGAGAAAAGCTCAAGAGGAGATAGAGGAAATAACCTATATGTGCATTGATGGATAAAGAAAATGGAATGTGTATATATATATATATATATATATGAATATATTCAGCCAT
>NW_011494800.1:3020706-3022501 GCF_000754665.1 Bison bison bison | reverse complement strand
ATGTATGGATGTGAGAGTTGGACTGTGAAGAAGGCTGAGCGCCGAAGAATTGATGCTTTTGAACTGTGGTGTTGGAGAAGACTCTTGAGAGTCCCTTGGACTGCAAGGAGATCCAATCAGTCCACTCTGAAGGAGATCAGCCCTGGGATTTCTTTGGAAGGAATGATGCTGAAGCTGAAACTCCAGTACTTTGGCCACCTTGTGCAAAGAGTTGACTCATTGGAAAAGACTCTGATGCTGGGAGGGATTGGGGGCAAGAGGAGAAGGGGACGACAGAAGATGAGATGGCTGGATGGCATCACCGACTCGATGGACATGAGTTTGAGTGAACTCCGGGAGTTGGTGATGGACAGGGAGGCCTGGCGTGCTGCGATTCATGGGGTTGCAAAGAGTCAAACATGACTGAGCGACTGAACTGAACTGAACTGAACTGATGGTGATGAATGTTAACTAGATTTACTGTGGTTATCATTTCACAATATATGCAAATATCACATCATTATGTTGTGATGAAACTAATACAATGTTATATGTCAATTATAGCTCAATCGAAAAAGGGAGAAAATATAACTAAAATGACCAAAGTAGCTCCTGTACCTAAATTGTACACACATACACCCATCCACTAAAATTAATTACACAAAAAATATTGAAAATAGGTTAAATTCTCCTCTTAACTAGCAGTGATTTTCCACTTAGATGAATATTTAAAAAAAAGCCTACACACATTATTAATAAGAAACACAGCTCATCAACATATATCAACATATATCAAAATACCAAGAAAAGCTAAAAATTAAAGGGATGAAAAAAGTCCATGGGTAAATGTTAGTGGTATGTACAATAATGTAGAAATGTTAATGCCAGAAACATTACATCAAGGTTAAAACATTACATTGTAAAAATAATATCTATTAGTGTATAGGAACACTAGTGGTCTAGGAAGCAAATTCAACTTTGAAGCATATTATCATTATTATATTAAGCATATTATCATTATTATAATGCAAGAAAAGAATGTGAAATACAAAATGTAATAAATCCTAAACTAAACATGGTATTGAATATATCCATATTACAATACTGACATTAAAAATTATGTTACATGAAATCACTATCTTGAAGAGTTAGTTGTACTCGCATGTTCAGTGAAGCATTATTCACCTCATCCAAGGTATAAAAACAACCTAAGCATCCTTCAACAAATGAATGAATAAAGAAAGTGTGGTTTACACATACAATGGAACATTATAGTCTTTAAAGAAAAATCCTGGCAATTGTAAAAACATGTCTCAACCTGGAAGGAATGATGCTAAGTGAAATAACCCAGACAAAGGAAGACAAATGCAGTTGTCCCCAGTACCCATGAGATATTGGTTCCAAAACCCCCCACAGACACACAAAATTCACGGATGTCTTCCATAAAAGTGTTGTATTTGCATATAGCTTATGCACATCTTCTCATATATTATGAGTCTTCTTGAGGATGCCTAATACAATGTAAATACTATGTAAATAATTGTAAATTAAACAAATGCTATGTAAGTAGTTGTTCAGTTCAGTTCAGTCACTCAGTCATGTCCAACTCTTTGCAACCCCATGAATTGCAGCACGCCAGGCCTCCCTGTCCTTCACCAACTCCCAGATTTCACTCAAACTCATGTCCATCGAGTCGGTGATGCCATCCAGCCATCTCATCCTCTATCATCCCCTTCTCTTCCTGCCCCCAATCCCTCCCAGCATCAGAGTCTTTTCTAATGAGTCAACTCTTCGCATGAGGTGGCCAAAGTATTGG
>NW_011494800.1:3018580-3020101 GCF_000754665.1 Bison bison bison | reverse complement strand
GTGGAAACAGTGGCTGCCAGGAGCTTGGTGCAGGAAGAAATAGAAGCTGGTTAAAGGGTAAAAACCTTCAATTATAAGATAAATATATAACAGGGTGATGACAGTTGATAATATTATATTGCATAATTAAAATTTGCTGAGAGTAGTACTCAACGTGTTCTCACCAAAACAAATAAATAAATTAAAAAGGTAAATATGTGAGGTGATAGATGTGCTAATTGTGGGAATTCGTATGTATACTGAATCTTCATGTTGTATGCCTTAAATATGTAAAATTTTTATTAAAAATATACTCATGAATAAATAAATAAGTTACCCAAGAAAAATCCAATGACTTTGGATATTTCCCATAATATACTCTTAGGTTAAAAATTAAGTTTCAAAATGGAATGTATAGCATGATACAAATTTTAAATAGTATATAAAATATAGATTCACATATATCTATAGAGATAGATGGCCTTCCCTCATAGCTCAGTCAGTAAAGAATGTGCCTACAATGCAGGAGACCTGGGTTCAATTCCTGGATCGGGAAGATCCCCTGGAGAAGGAAATGGCAACCCTCCAGTATTCTTTTCTGGAGAATCCCATGGACTATAGCCTGGGATCACAAGAGCGGGGATATGACTTAGTGACTGAACACCATACAGAGCCCACCATATATATCAATATACCAAAGCCAGTTGACAGAATTACAGGCAATTTTTTATCACTTTTTGCTTATTTTTTGAAATTTTCTATACTGAATATGTATCATCTTTATAGAAATTTACTTTTAGAATAACAAACATGGACTTTATCTTATTTAGTTCTCTATTCTTTACCTTTTAAACTAACACATTTCTGTTTAAGAGTCTCATTTATCAAAACCACTTAAGGAAATCTCCATCTCCCCCCCCAAAAAAAAATGACAACAAGCTACTGGTTACCAGTGGAAAGGAGGGGGAGGGCGAGTATGGAAAAGGGGAAGTGAGAGGTGCAAATACTAGGGTGTAAGATAAGCTCAGGGATATATTATATACACAAAAAATGTAGCCCATTTTTGGTAATAACTATAAATGGAAAGTAACCTCTAAAATTTTATAAAAATAAAATGTTTTAAAAAGTAAAAAAAAAAAAGGGAGGAGCCAAGATGGCGGAGGAGTAGGACGGGGAGAACATTTTCTCCCCCACAAATTCATCAAAAGAGCATTTAAACGTCGAGTAAATTCCACAAAACAACTTCTGAATGCCGGCAGAGGACATCAGGCACCCAGAAAAGCAATCCAACTCTTTGAAAGGAGGTAGGAAAAAATATAAAAGACAAAAAAAGAGACAAGAGAGGGAGGGACGGAGTTCCGTCCCGGGAAGGGAGTCTTAAAAAGAGACAAGTTCCCAAACACCAGGAAACCTTCTCACTGCCGAATCTGTGCCGAGCTTTGGAAGCACAGAGGGCAACATAACAGGAAGTAAAAATAAATAAACAATTAAAACTCGCAGATTGCGAGTCCTACCGTAACTCCCCCAGCGGAGAAGCAGCGC
>NW_011494800.1:3016552-3017471 GCF_000754665.1 Bison bison bison | reverse complement strand
CCGAATAATGATAGTGAAATTGATCCAAAATCTTGAAATTAAAATGGAATCACAGATAAATAGCTTGGAGACAAGGATTGAGAAGATGCAAGAAAGGTTTAACAAGGACCTAGAAGAAATAAAAAAGAGTCAATATATAATGAATAATGCAATAAATGAAATTAAAAAACAACTCTGGAGGCAACAAATAGTAGAATAACAGAGGCAGAAGATAGGATTAGTGAATTAGAAGATAGAATGGTAGAAATAAATGAATTAGAGAGGATAAAAGAAAAACGAATTAAAAGAAATGAGGACAATCTCAGAGACCTCCAGGACAATATTAAACGCTACAACATTCGAATCATAGGGGTCCCAGAAGAAGAAGACAAAAAGAAAGACCATGAGAAAATACTTGAGGAGATAATAGCTGAAAACTTCCCCAAACTGGGGAAGGAAATAATCACCCAAGTCCAAGAAACCCAGAGAATCCCAAACAAGATAAACCGAAGGCGAAACACCCCAAGACACATATTAAGCAAATTAACAAAGATCAAACACAAGGAACAAATATTAAAAGCAGCAAGGGAAAAACAACAAATAACACACAAGGGAATTCCCATAAGGATAACAGCTGATCTTTCAATAGAAACTCTTCAAGCCAGGAGGGAATGGCAAGACATACTTAAAATGATGAAAGAAAATAACCTACAGCCCAGATTATTGTACCCAGCAAGGATTTCATTCAAGTATGAAGGAGAAATCAAAAGCTTCTCAGACAAGCAAAAGCTGAGAGAATTCTGCACCACCAAACCAGCTCTCCAACAAATACTAAAGGATATTCTCTAGACAGGAAACACAAAAATGGTGTATAAATTCGAACCCCAAACAATAAAGTAAATGGCAACGGGATCATACTTATCAGTAATTACCTTAAACG
>NW_011494800.1:3016014-3016452 GCF_000754665.1 Bison bison bison | reverse complement strand
ACAGAGGGCAACATAACAGGAAGTAAAAATAAATAAACAATTAAAACTCGCAGATTGCGAGTCCTACCGTAACTCCCCCAGCGGAGAAGCAGCGCAGACGCCTGCACACGCCATTGGCAAGCGGGGGCTGGGCAGGGAGGTGCAGGGCGGGCTGCATGGCTTAGAGTAAGAATCTGGCCTGAATACCCTGAGCACTATCTGAGCGAAATAATTTGGGCTAGCAAACCAGACTGTGGGATATCTACCACGCGAAAAGCCAGCCCCAACCTAAGACACCGCCAGGCCCGCGCACGGAACAAAGAATTGAACAGAGATAGCCGGCTGCAGACCTTCCCCCTCCAGTGACAGGCAGCCAGAGCCGGAAGGGGGCAATCGCAGCCCCAGAGAGACATTATCTATAAAACTGTAAGCAGGCTTCTTTGCTAACTAAAACTTCTT
>NW_011494800.1:3014260-3015914 GCF_000754665.1 Bison bison bison | reverse complement strand
AGTCCTAAGGGGAAAGTTCATAGCAATACAGGCACACCTCAAGAAACAAGAAAAAAGTCAAATAAATAACCTAACTCTACACCTAAAGCAACTAGAAAAGGAAGAAATGAAGAACCCCAGGGATAGTAGAAGGAAAGAAATCTTAAAAATTAGAGCAGAAATAAATGCAAAAGAAACAAAAGAGACCATAGCAAAAATCAACAAAGCCAAAAGCTGGTTCTTTGAAAGGATAAATAAAATTGACAAACCATTAGCCAGACTCATCAAGAAACAAAGGGAGAAAAATCAAATCAATAAAATTAGAAACGAAAATGGAGAGATCACAACAGACAACACAGAAATACAAAGGATCATAAGAGACTATTATCAACAATTATATGCCAGTAAAATGGACAACGTGGAAGAAATGGACAAATTCTTAGAAAAGTACAACTTTCCAAAACTCGACCAGGAAGAAATATAAAACCTTAACAGACCCATCACAAGCACGGAAATTGAAACTGTAATCAAAAATCTTCCAGCAAACAAAAGCCCAGGTCCAGACGGCTTCACAGCTGAATTCTACCAAAAATTTAGAGAAGAGCTAACACCTATCCTGCTCAAACTCTTCCAGAAAATTGCAGAGGAAGGTAAACTTCCAAACTCATTCTATGAGGCCACCATCACCCTAATACCAAAACCTGACAAAGATCCCACAAAAAAAGAAAACTACAGGCCAATATCACTGATGAACATAGATGCAAAAATCCTAAACAAAATTCTAGCAATCAGATTCCAACAACACATTAAAAAGATCATACACCATGACCAAGTGGGCTTTATCCCAGGGATGCAAGGATTCTTCAATATCCGCAAATCAATCAATGTAATACACCACATTAGCAAATTGAAAAACAAAAACCATATGATTATCTCAATAGATGCAGAGAAAGCCTTTGACAAAATTCAACATCCATTTATGATAAAAACTCTCCAGAAAGCAGGAATAGAAGGAACATACCTCAACATAATAAAAGCTATATATGACAAACCCACAGCAAACATTATCCTCAATGGTGAAAAATTGAAAGCATTTCCTCTAAAGTCAGGAACAAGACAAGGGTGCCCACTTTCACCATTAGTCTTCAACATAGTTTTGGAAGTTTTGGCCACAGCAATCAGAGCAGAAAAAGAAATAAAAGGAATCCAAATTGGAAAAGAAGAAGTAAAACTCTCACTATTTGCAGATGACATGATCCTCTACATAGAAAACCCTAAAGACTCCACCAGAAAATTACTAGAACTAATCAATGATTATAGTAAAGTTGCAGGATATAAAATCAACACACAGAAATCCCTTGCATTCCTATACACTAATAGTGAGAAAACAGAAAGAGAAATTAAGGAAACAATTCCATTCACCATTGCAACGAAAAGAATAAAATACTTAGGAATATATCTACCTACAGAAACTAAAGACCTATATATAGAAAACTATAAAACACTGGTGAAAGAAATCAAAGAGGACACTAATAGATGGAGAAATATACCATGTTCATGGATTGGAAGAATCAATATAGTGAAAATGAGTATACTACCCAAAGCAATTTATAGATTCAATGCAATCCCTATCAAGCTACCAACAGTATTCTTCACAGAGCTAGAACAAATAATT